>NW_009647019.1:696373-733605 GCF_000708025.1 Charadrius vociferus | reverse complement strand
AAGTGAAACAGTATGCAAATATATGGGCCCAGGGGAAGAGATTTTCTCATTGTCTGATCAATCTTCAGAACACTACCTTATGTAAAAACTGTTCTAGACCCTTGATATCAGTGAGGATACAAAATGTTTATATTACAGCAACCTGTTAAATAAAAAGTGTAATCTTAGGTTTGAGCAGCATAATCTCAAAAATAACATCTCAAAAATTAAACAAGGAATACTTGAAATTTCTAGAGGAAAAGAGTAATTGCTGATATACAGAAGAAACAACCATTCTGTAAATCAATGCAATTAAAAGGGACATAGATTTTCATGTACTGTGAGAGAGACTTCTTTCACATAGCAGTTTTATATCAATGCAATCCCACCTCTGGAGTGGAAAATTCTTATTTTATTAATTATTATTTCTACGATTATTGCAAAAAAGATAAACAGCCCACTTATTATGCATCTTGTTGTAATCTGTCCTAAATTTCTATCACAGTTTAGTATCCATTCAAGCATAACAGCAGGGACAGTGTATTATTACAACCATGAATCTTAGGCGGCATTTTGCAAAGGTTCATCCATTATTACCTTCCATTAACAGCCAAATAATCCAGTATGATTAACTCTGCATGTCCCCTCTGGAATTATTTAAAATTCAGTCTTCTGGTATTATCTAAAGCTGTAATAAGTTGGATAGAAAAAAAAAAAAAAAAAAAAAACACAAACCTGAAATGGGGCAAAAAAAATGGTATCAGGGTTTATCTTTGAGTTATTGGTTTTTAATTTTGTTATTTCTTATAATTTTCAAAGATGACATGTCCCTAAAGCTAAGTTTCTTCAAAGATATGTCCAAAACTCAAAGGACTGCAAATCTTTTGTATCTAATTGTATCAGAGCTTTTATGAGGCTCCTGCACATACACTTTCAGAAAAGCACAGCTGAACTCTTTGAATACAATACTTTCAATGTCCTACAAATTAAAAGCCTCTCCAAGGAAAAAAAAATAAAATACTATTTTCAGAATTACTAATGGATTTTTTAAGTTTTCCCATAAAAAAACACCAGTTAAAGAATTCCAAGGCTTTAAATTTAAAAATCCTAATCATTGTAGTTGATTCCTTTAGTATATTTAGAAAAATCTCTTAGAAACAAATAGGGAAGAATTATGCCTGAGCATCAGACTGACTTTTTATAGCACAATAATATTTCTTTATATTTTAGGTCATTCACGAACTCACTGGAAATATGTCGAATAATGTAGCAGCATGAATGTTTATATCTCTGTGAAAGACACTCACTACTGACTAACACCCCTGCATTTTCTATTACACGATGTCTAATTAAGCCCCATGACGCCACTCTCAAATCTGACAAAGCAGAGATAATTCTTGACATTTTCAAAAACTTGGCTTATGTTCCCCTTCTTTTTACAGTGACACAAGCTGGGGCTTCAAACCTATAATGACATTGCAGCAAGTTTCTGGTTTTTTAGTCTTTTTCACACAGTAGTTTACTGAGAAGGAAGGAAATCACATAGACCTTTATTTGCCTTTGCAATCTTCAAGCACAGAATAACGGCAGCCGAAAGACCAAATTTTGCCCTTACTTGCCCCTGTTCAACTCCCACCAAAATCAATGGAAATTATGTATTATGCTACCCAGGGAGTGATTGGGTCCATAGCACACAGAGAGAACCGCTACAGCACATATGAGGTGACAGGTCACATCACTTCAATTGTCCCTATCTTCTTTCAGCACTAGACAAACATCAGAAGAGACAAACATAAAACAGTAAAATAGCAATAGCAATACTCAGTGTCCTGGTGCTGTCCCTGTCACTGCTGCTCCTTCAATTCAGCCATAACGCAGAATTTTCTCTACCACATGTGGTGCCTCACATCTACCTTTCTTGGGCAGCAGCAGGAGGCAGAGCAGCAATATTTGGAGGCTGTCTTTTATTTAAGACTCATTTCTTTAACATGAAACTGTGGCTTTTCAGACAGAAGAATAAGAACAAAGGTGAAAAAAGTCTTGCATATGCTTCTGAAATTATGAAAATTAACAGAGAGAAATATGCTTTCCCTTAAAAAAAAAAAAAAAAAACAAAAAAACAAAAAACAAGCCAAAAACAACAACAAAAAAACCCACAGGTCTTTGCATTGCTTTTTTTGCATTACTTATTTATTTTACTATGTTCACTGTGGCAGTGTGGCAGATCGGTTTCTCCTTTAAAAGAAACAATAAAAAGAACTGGTAATGATTTACACTATTTTTCCACAAATGTCTTACAGTGATTAAGAGCTGGCTTACAGATCTTAGGGGAAAAAATAATAAAACTCAACCAAAATTACAGAAACCTATACAAATCTCATTAGTATATGGTTTAAGACGGCAAAATTTGCCATTTCATTTCTCAGTCAAAAGGACTTAATCTCCTATAGTTAAGACTAATGCAAAAATCATTAATATTTTCAACTGTAAACTCTTGAGACCTGTGCACCAATAGCAAAATGTCTTGCTTTTCCACAATTTTCTTCTAGAAATTGCTTTAATACAGTTTTACAAGAAACATCATTTGTTCAGCTTGTGTCCCAATTCACCCTGCAAACACAGACAACAAAACTAATTATTTTCAACCCCAACCTTTACCCAACAATATCTTTTGAAGGCAGACACCAAATTGGTGGAAAATTACATCTTACATTGGATTTCATGCTTATCACAATTTTTGCCTATCTTTCTTTCTACCTATTTGATTAAATCATTTCACATTTTTCAGAAGTCATAAGTTACAAAGGAAAAAAGAATTCACCATAGAAAGATTTAATGTGTAAAAAGAATATCCCCATTACAATTTTGGACTTAGTCATTTGAGCAGCCAAGCTAAAGAGCACACAGTAATCCAACTTATTCCTCAGCAACAGTAGAGTTTCACCAGACATAATCTTCTCTCTTCCAACACAAACTTAAAGACTAGAGGATAAACCTATTTGCAATGAGTTTGTATTTGTTTTAATTTATTATTCTTATTATCGTAGCATTAAGGTTCTTGTGAAATCAGGTGCTGGGCAGCCAAGAAGTTAGAAGAGGATCTTGACCAAACTGAGTTACATTTATACAGAAAAATCAGACACAAAGGTTGAGGACAAACATAAGCCTGAGTGAAAATAATGACATACCTGACCATGGAGGAGGTTAGTAGTAAATTCATAACAGACTACAGGTACAAGCCTTCAAATTTACATTTCATCTTCCTAGTGAGGAGACAACACTGTTCCGAATAACCAAACTCAGTCACTGAAATGACAAATTTCTCTCCTTACACTTAAGTGTCAAAGAACTATCACTAAAATCAAAGACAGCTGAGAAAAGGAATGCAGAAAGCTAAGTATCCAAAGAAATGTTACTGATGGATAAAGAAAAGAAGTGATACAAAAAGTAAAAATATATGTATTTTTTCTATTTTTATTTTTCTATTTTTAAATGAAATATTAAGTCTTGCAAAATTCTCTGATCATCTTTAATAAATACAGTTGACAGGGATTACATTTCATTATGGTATTTTTACTGCTGTTAACAAGCTGGATTTGGGCGGTTCACTTTATAAGAAGGAAAAGTATAAGGAAGTTCCAAAGGAAAACATAATAAATTCCTTTACTTCATGCAAGTCAATAAGGTGCAGTAGCCTGAGTGAAGGTACTGAAGACTGATGGGTTACAAGAACATTGTGCCCACAGGATGGAGTAAAGAACAGCTGCTCTTTGAACCTTTTCACATGTTTCTGCACCACCAGGTGCCTCGTGGTTGCCCTGTCTATTCATTTCTGTTAAAAACAGCTCTTTAAACACTTAGGTACCCTGCAAGTTTTGCAGGGAAACTCATAATTGTATAAAAAAGACCTGTAACTTCCTGTGCAGTTTCTATAGTTTAAGAAGATGCTAAGGGGAATTTTAATTTGCTGGCTCTATTAGATACCATCATAATGAAAGGATGCACCTTTACCTTTGATAGTATTTGCTGGCTATGGTGAAGGGACACAGTCTAGGATTTTTCTCCTTGTAGGACAATTCTTGGTCCAAAAAAGATGGAAAGCTTATTTTCAGTGTTTCCTCCTGCTTTTATGTTGTGCACTTAACCCTCTCACTTTTAAATGGTCAAAGACATTCCCCATGGGACGCACACACTGACATGACAGTGACTTACATCCTTTCGTAAGGAGACTGTACACCCTTATTAAGTTTTAGGCAGCATAATATCCTAATACTCATATTGACCTCAACAGGCATATCTATTTGCATGTATTCGTAGACTCTGTTCAATTCTCTACTGCAATGCAGAATAAACTACTGCGCTTCACATTACTCCACATAGACCACAGGAACTACAGGCCTGAAAACTTATCATTCAATAAGGAATGGACACGCATAAAAAGTGTTATAAATACACTAATACGATGGATTATCCTTTCACCAAAGGTAATAGAAAGGGTTCTGTATGAACTCTCCAACATCGGGACTGAAGACTGCAGTTTTCTCAAGAAATTTTACAGGACTATTTTTATGGCAATATGTGAATCCAGGATTGATACATTTCTATTTATGTGTTTTTCAGATCAAATAACTGGCAGAAAAGATATTATTTTACTTGAAACAGATTCAAATGAACTGCTTTTTTGAATCTTTCTTGAGTAACTCCTAACAATGACTACCTTGATTTGACAGCTTGTCTGTTCTTAGGTAAAGCTGGATGACAGTCATCCACAAAAGCGTTTGATTAGTTTATCATTACCTGTGTCTTTGTTTAGCAGATGTTTTTGAATTACTTTGCTTCAGTACTCAGTGTAATTTGTCACCATATAATGTGAAGTGGGCAACTCTGTTGTTTAAGTTACTGCTAAGTTCTTTCAACATTTTACAGCAGTTTCTAGCAGTTTCTTTCATCACTGAATAGAAGTTGAGATCATCTGTAAAGTACAATATTTGGGTTTATTTTTAAAATAGAGGGAACCCTGGGAATACCTGGAGAATTAAGTTGCAATATATGAATATCAGGTAGTAGAGTTGAAGAGAAGGGGCAGGGGAAAATAGAAGTAAACCATTATTTTCAAAAGATCCCTACGTGCATTATTCATACATTAGTCTCTATGGACTGTGAATATCCAGCAATTATCACATATGTTGTGTCATGTTCTACTCTAAAATTGAAGGATAATACCATCATGATAAAGAAAGTATTGCAGTGTGTCACCAGGTAAAAGCGTGTTTGTAAAAAGAAACCTTAAGCAGTCAGTAGTAATAACTTCAGGATAAGCACTGCCTCACCTATCAAATCAGAAATTAAAGTATTATTTTGGAGGAAGCTTTTGCAAGTAAACATTAACTTTATATAGGAACTTAAAACTCAAGTGTGTCCCACAAAACCACCACCACACTTGGCTTTCTGTGTTTGTGAAGCTGTCTGTTTCATAATGGACAGCTGATGTTTCGTTTCCTCTCACTTATGGAAGGCTAACTTGGAAGGTTTTAATTTAAGACAATACAGGTTTTTCTTGTAGATTGGCTATTTCAAATTTTTACCCCATTAAAATTTTTGGGCAGGTGGACTAGTTAATCTAGGTAGTCTGCTAGTGTGTTACCATAGAAATTCAAGTGCCTCCCAACATATTTACCAAGAAGGAAAGATATTAATTAGCTGTTCTTTGAGGAACTGCATTATGCAGTAACATTAATTTGTCTAGAAAAGTTAGTGTTCTACCATGTATGTCCTAAATAGTTCATTTACAAGTTTTAATCTGAATGAGAATTCATTTAGATTAAGCAAAAATGCTGTTATGACAGATCCACTTCATTTCCTTACAGCAAAATGAAGGTTAGATAAGCAGTTTTATACTAGTGAGAAAATGATACTATTTTCACTAAGAGCAACAATATATATATATGGGCATAAATAGCATGAGTATACATTCTATTACTATGTTTACATCTACTTGTAAAAATCCAGATGTTGGACCAGATTTTTCTAATCTCAACCAGTTCATGCAGACTGGGGACACAGTACACTGAAGTTTAGGAGGAACAGCAGAAGAATAATGTGGAGCTCTGCCACAGCATTTCTTTGCTTTCCCACCTTCCTCTAGAAGAGTCTGTTTTAGCAGTTGGCTGTGCTAAGTCCTGGAAACAATTTACTGAGGTTGGAACAGTTGTACTACTAGGAGATTGCAAGGGTTTACTACCAGAGAACCTGAATTAAAAAAAAAAAAATACCACTACAGCTTTCAATGAAATTGCAGTTTATCTTTTCGCAATTGCATATTTTCTAAACTAAGGTAATCCAAGTGTGGAAGCCACAGGGATTGGAAACCTCCTTTGGGATCTCTCCATGGACCATGCAATGTCACCCTCAGACTTCTCCCCAGTTTCCCCATACACTGCACCTTGACCTGTCACAATCACCTGGAAGTGCAGGAGAAGCATCTCTTGATTCAGACCTGGGCACAAGACAGAGTCAAACTGCACTGTTCTAAGTCACTACCTAGTGTCTAAATAAGGCCCTAAAGCAGTTAAGTGTGCTTGACATTTTTACTGAACTATTTCTTTTTTTTTTTGTTGAAACAACCAGAAACTGTCATGATGAGTATTTTCAGTTTGATATACAGAAAAAATGGATTAGCAGCAATCTAAATGAAAAGACATTTACACTCATGATATGCAACTTCTGTTCTAATTTTAACACGTTTTCCTTGAGCTACTTCTATATTTAGCATATTTTTTAAAGAATTCCTTGACAAGCAATTTTCTTAAAATATAATTGACAAATATGAGTAGATTAGCTGGGATATCACTTACGCAAAGTCCAGTGTATTCTTGGCTCACTGTGAGGATACATTGACTGAAAATACAAAATAGCTGCACAAGGAAAGAAAGAAACTTGTACTTTGCAGTCCCTTGCTGTCACTTTGTTATCACAGTGAAGCTGCATAAAAGATATGGCTATAAGATCCAATTCTTTAATGATTTCTTCCTTAATGAAATAGCTCTCAAGTTTTGTTTGAGGAGAAAGACAGCAGCCTCTACATCTGGGTAATTCCCCTTCACCCTAGCCCCCATTTAACTAATTAAATGTTCTTCAGAATTTGAAATCACTAAGTATAACAAAGCTCCTGAGAATCATAAGCAAAGTCAGGAGGACATCTCAAACACAGGCATGGTTAGTATAGGACAGTCTAGGGAGTACATGATGCTTTCAGTATCATTTTGTACTGTACTTTAGGGCTTTAATAACCCTTCCAGCGATGTCGCACCAACTGCTAATCAATACCAATTATTTTTCTCACCATAGAAACGAGGTTTAGTTAACCCCTTGAGTGCCTTATCCTGAAATAAATAGAGGATATATATTTTTACATGGATGAAGAAAACAGTCCATCCACTACAATGAAATCATTCCTGTAACAAAAGCGCTTCTACATCTAAGTGTTGGATGAACATATAGCCATTCAGAAAATTACTCTGGTCCCTTAGTTTAAGGCCACGCTTTTACACTATTCATTTAAATAAACAAACCAAACATTGTATGCAGCTATCATACTAATCCTTAAAATGAGAGGTGGGAAATGCTCCTACCCTTGGGTGTCTTGCACTGTTTTGGTCACAAGGGTCTTCTCACAGAAATTTTGGTAGGATAAGCAAAAAACCCTAATGAACTCATTAAAAAGGGTCTCTTTCTTCTTATTAATTACATTTTGGAACTCCATTCAGCTCAAATATGAGTTAAAACAGGTATGGAACAGTTATGTTACAGCCAAGTTATGTCAAGAAAAGCATTTTCATTTTGTGTGTAGGTCAGGAAAGAATTCATGTAGATAAGACTTTCCATTACCAAAACTGGGGGAAAAAATTCCCACACGCCAAAACAACTTTTTGTGCACCATTCCCTTGTACACCTACATATTTTTATGACAACACTCTAAATAATTACTACTGTAAGTAAATACTGTTTTTGTTTATTTGTATTGGTCCAGTTTCATACTAGACATTAGTTTTCAGACCAAATATCCACGTAGATTGGTCAAGATTTCCTTTCTTTTTCTGTACGCACGCAGCCAGCCAGTAGAATTAGTGAACCATCTAAATATATCAAAGGTCTTAAATATTAGTGTTCAAGTAATTTCCAAGTAATTAATTAAAGGCAAAATAAAAATATGAATATTAGAAATGAAAGGCATTATGAAAATGCCCATTATTGTTGCTATACATTCTCATCATCTTTGTGGTAATGGAAATCTACATTCTGCTGCAGTAAATGCAAATCTCTGCTAAGATTCTATTAATGCTTTATGTCTGTCTGTCTGTCTGTCTATCTATCTATCCATAAGTATGTATGGAATGTTTAACTCTTATAGAGCAGCAGAGCTTTGTATATATTCATTCAGCACTATATACCATCAACACACCTTTCTTTTCCAAGAAAGGTTGGCCCAGATGATCCTTGAGGTCCCCTCCAACCTGGTGTTCTATGATTCTATGAAATAGGAATAAATTAGAATGCAAAATAGTTTAATTAGATAAAAGAAAAAAAGTAATAAGTTTTTAAGATCAAAACAGACCAGCTGCTCCTATAACACTTCACAAAGATGACAAATCAAATAGAACTGAGAGATAGGGAAAAAATAACCAACGCTGTTGAATACTCTTCCACAATGGATTTATCTATAATTAATTTGCTTTACATTGGTTTGTTTAAGCTACCAAGCTAATATATCATTTAAGTGTTCATTTTAGAAAGTGAAGCTGCCTATAATCATACAGGACTACTTAATTACTCAGAATACAGTGCAACATTCCTTCACTCTCCGCACACCATATGGAACTATCTGAAACAGTTTTCTCAACCCAAGAGAAACCCAGAGTTAGAAACCCAGAGTTTCTAACAAGCCATTGGCCTGTGGAGCTGCCACTGCTCTCTACATAAGCTTTAAACACTGTTTTCATCATTAATCTTTTCTGGCTTTCATAACAAACTGGGCCACATTATTACTATAGCTTTCCATATCCTCCGACTTATGGAGGTCTGTAATCTGTTGTAATGAAGTATATTTCAAAGGCATATAAAACTTTATTTCAGGTGTTTTAGAAAAGTTTTCCTAAGAAGCATGAATTTTTTTACTGTGGAAGGAATATAATCTGTACTGGTTTGATAGGAATGCTTTGCCAAAAAAGAAAATTAGGGACTGATGAGAAAGAGGAGGTGAATCTTGCTGGAAGATTTTCATAAAACTTTCTAAGAATTTTTTCTTAATGTTTTAATTTTTCCACTGTTTTTTTCTAAGTAGTACTAGAAGGAAGACAGAACAAAGGACTTGGAATTTTTATGGCTTTTTAAAACACTGAAAATAATAAGGCTAGCAAACAAAGGATGCAATTTCCTTTTACTACTTGCTTAATCCACTGTAATCAGACACGATAACATAAAATATAACGTCTTAAAATTAAAAAGTAAAAAAGGCCCAACCAAACCACACAAAACCATTTATCTTTGTTTTCACCATTGTAGTTGTCCATTGGTTTACTAAAATCCAGTCTTAATTCTGATGCCATGCAAAGAAAATGATGCTGGATATTTAAAAATGTAATGTATTCCTGTACTTGAGAATACAAAAGTATTTATAGCTGGCAGCAAGTATGATCAGCTTGTCTTTAAATCCTTCTTTTGTCTCTTACAGTAAGAGAGGCCACCACCTGAGGTTTTGTGTCTGCACAGAAAGCTGTTTTTCCAGTGTTCGAGTTGATGTGATGACTAACCGTTGTAACTTCCTTCACCGTGGCATGCAGTTAAATTATTAGGTTGACATTACTATCCCCTAACTAAAGTATCAATACTTCCCTATTCCCTATAAAATGTTGACAGGCATTTAGAATAGGAATTTTGTGCCTACCTGCATCTTTTTTTTTTTTTTTTTTTTTTTTAACTTAAAAGGGTACAGAGAAGTACTGAGGGGAGAAAGAAACGAGGGATTGATTTTCATAGGAGAAGTTCTTAATTCAAAACTTGAGGCTGAAGGATAATTGTATACAAATTACAGGCATGTCAGTGAAGACCCTTGCCAGATCTAATACTTGCTCTGTTCAGCATATCATTACACTTCTATGTGTATCAAAAACTGAGAGGCTGAGAGGGAACAAAAGCCACACCAAAACATAACAATCTGGTAGGAGTTTACATTAGGAAAATGAGTATTTGGCATCTGCACATAGCTTTTAAAAATATTTTACATAAGATTTAAAAACTCAACTCTTTTTTTTCTGATCTGAAGACCAAAAAAACCTCCTAAAATATTGAAAGACCTTGTCCTCTGGGTTAAATTCTTTTTAGGTGGTTTACTGAATTAAGCTCACCATATTACTCTCAAGATTTTTGCAAACTGAAATTGCCAGAATGGCTTGGTGGCATAGCAGAGGGAATGGGAGAAAATCCCAATGAGACAAAAAGCTTCCATCTGGATTTAATTAAGCAGTCATTTTCTTATAATTTACCTCTATAATTTTAAATCATGACAGTCATTAGATGTATTATAACATAATGATAATTCTCAGATATGATAGAAAAAGTTTGGTTTTGCTCAAGCATTTATTCTATTGTTGCATAGGCTAATATTTCTTAAGTTAATTATCTGAACGACAACAACAACAAAAAGTTATTCACTAATGGTGTTCTGCTTTGGACCTGTCAGAAATTTCACTAAGTTTGAATCAATCATTGTTCTAAAAGCTCATATTTCCTAAAATGCAAATGACCATTACTTTATATACTTTTCTATACACAAATAAAATGTACCACCCACAAAAAAAAACATTGAAAGAATACGCTATTCCTTTTAATTAGTTATGAAAAATAAATTAAAATACATATTTAAAAATATAATAATGACTCAATTTTGAGAATATTTATTAGAATTTCAAAACTACAGTTCTACTCTGATAAAAAAAGGCAGTAGACAGGAAGGGGTTTTTTGGTTTGTTTTAACTCTGACTAAAAGAATAATTAAGGAACTGTATCTTGCATCTCTAGCCAAAGTATCATCCTATTATATCAAATTTCTTAGAGAAAGAAAAGAATTTTAAATTATCTGCACTTCTGTGCTTGGTCTTTATGCTAGATCATCATCTCCACATGGCAAGCTAGCTAGAACTGAATTGCTCGACCACCTTCAAATTCATGAAGCCTGGATGCCAAAAAATGTGGTATTCTCTTGAGAGACTATTCCTTTGCAAAGCAGAAATAACTGCCTCAATTTCATCTTTGTGAACCTTTCTGCCGTCTAGGTATGTCTCTTCACTGTTCAGCTTGCACAGCGGTGTCCAGTGTTGAATCACCTTTTTTTCTTCCCTGGATGTTTCTCTCATTCTTGTTTGTTTTTTTTTTACACATTACCAATATGGATATGCAGACATTAATCAGAGAGCACAGAGGGCCTAGCAATTAGATAGGGGCAGCACAGATATAAGCAGTGAGTGCATTACTGGAAAGCTGTATCTAGCTCTGGAATCCTTGCTTTCAAAATGGTGTTGAAAAAATGAAAGAAGAAGGAAAAAAACCCCACACAAACAACCAAAGATGTAAAGGAATAAAGCAACAGTTTAAAGGTGTTCTTAAAATGAGAGATTTAAGACGGCTTAAGTTCTCTGTGAGATGACTAGATGGCACTTTGATCATGGGTTATAGTGTTCATGTGGGGAGAAGATTTCTAAGAGAATTCAGGCTGTACTTAACAGAAGTTATGGGCTGGCAGCAGAGATTATACTGTTGTAATTTATTAACTTTCCATATTGCAGCTACTATCGAAGTAGAAGCCTATTTCAGTGCTGCAAATGAATAGGTCTCTTTCTATGTCTCCCACAGAGTTAAATATTAGGGTAGGGGTTACCTATGGAGATACCAAGTTATAAACTAACCTAACTTTGCAGTCTAACATTGAAGAATTTTATAATTTCACTGAAGTACTTAGGAAGAAATACTTGTATTCTAATAAAGGAAGGGGAGAAAAAAATGCTGTTAGTGAGGGGTGAATTGAGTGCTTAACACTTGTTTCAGTTTACAGGTCGATTTTAATTTTGTGTTAGGGATTACAGAGAAATCTGTCAATAAGACAATGGTACAGAAAACATCTGAAGGCAATAGAAAAACAACTCATTACCTAATGTAGAAGTTCCCATGTAAATTATAATATTGAAAGCAAAATAAACTTAAATGTTGTTCAAACAGACTATCTAGTTTTCCATACTCTCAGAGGCATCAGATCTCTGGCTGGTTCAAACACCTGACTTCTAGATGTCTTACAGAAAACAGAAAAGACAAGTCCAGGTATACAGCTAAATAAGATCCGACATTTAATTGCAAAAGTACGAGTCTTTCTGAAAAATAAACACCAAACCCCCCAAAACAGTGCCAAGAAAAGCACTGGAAATCAATATAATACTTTGCATATTACTCTAAAATTGCCTTCACTGAGGCAGCTATCATAAGACATTTTCATTCCATACACACTGACAGGGCCACTTCCTTGGCAGTTCTGTTTCTCTGTGCCTATTCTGCACCCTCCGGGTTTTGAGGGGGGCCACTTCTGAGCACAGACCGAAACCTCTCACCATCACTAAGCACTCTGTCAGTCACAGTCCCTCTGTGTGCCCCCAGCAAGAGGACAGGAGTACTAATGTTCTCTTCTAAGTCCCTGTTAGTAATTGTTTCCAAATAAATTAACCGCAGTGCACATTACTAGATTTCTTAAACAAAGTAGGCATTTAATATCTATTGGTGCCCCAAGACAGGAACAGTAGAGAAAGTAAAAGATGGGATTAAAAGAGAGCTTATTAGGACTTATTTTACCAATTATGCTAAAATTATTTGCATTTTTACCATACCTTAAGAACAGAAAGATCTAAACTACTATTTGAGAACACTGACATATTATGGAACACATAAAACTCAGTGACTTAATAAAAATGCATTTCTCTTGCCATTACATTACCAATTACATTACCAATTACATTATTTTAGAGAGAAGACGGTAGGAGGAATGATCTGAAAACACAAAGTGTGATACAAACTTCAGAAAGCGATCATTTTGGGAGGGCTGATACTGGTGGAGATCCCAAGCAAGACAATGTAAAAATCCTGAGAAGAAAAGCACTCAGAGGTTGATGGAAGTATGAGCAGTAAATGGTTTACAGAGCACTAGTCATACAAGAAAAGTCTGATAGCTTTCTAGTCAAAAATTAAGAATTTTAAAGGAATCCAATCCAATGAAATACAACATAAGCTTTCTAGAGTATTTCCTGAAACCATATATAAAACCAGAATTCCATTGAAATATGTATTTCTAATGAGTTTATTTCTTAAGAAAAGAGTATAAACTTTTTTAAGTAAATATCCATATTGTGATCACACTGTTGTTTGAATAGTGATACTTATTCCCTCTCTGAAAAGGTTGAAAATTGAAGATGAAAACTCTGTTTAGGTAACATTTTCTTCCTAGGTTCTGAAAATTTCCCTTGTATCTTCTCCTGAAAATAATATGAATTTCCATTAAATATAGTTCTATTCAATGTAATATCAGATTTCAGAATTTATTGTCATTAATGCTGTATTTGAGGTCATTGTCAAGATTCAGTCAGTTTGCTTGAAGATTATAACAACAATCAAACAATAGACCTGATGGCAGTTGAGGGAATAAACCTTAATTCCAATATGTCATCTCTTTCAAAAAGCAAGGAAAGTGGAGGTAGGGAACTTAAAGAGAATGTATGAGGGATAAACATAAGAGCAATATTTTTAAAGAACTTGGAAAGAAGGTAGACTACATTTTATTAAAGTGAACTTACAATTTATATCTGAAAAATTACTATCATGCACTTCCTAGCAAGTCTTATAGTCACCAAGTAACTGAACTACATGTTTTGATATGCTGCAGGAATAAAGCTATTACCAAGGCAACCAAACACAATATGGTGTTTACTCTATTTTGCCTATTAAACTGAAGCTTTTGCTTAAAAAATTCACATTTACCAACTTGTTATGAGGTCTGTATTTTAAAAAGGATATTTTCCTTCCTGTTTCCTTGACTGTCCAAATCATTCCAGCTTCAGTGCGTCCATAATTGTATTTGTATAAATGAAAACTAGCGAGTTGTATGCACAGGGAAAAATGCAACAACTTAAACACAGTATGAGATTAAAAAAATGCTTATGGAATATCAATAAATAGAAAGCATTTCCATTCAAGCAAAGAACACAGTAATATCCAGTTAAACTGAATTGCTTGCATAATTCTCTTAATTAGTAGAAAGCCACCAGAAAAAAACTTTGGTGCTGGCTCTAATATCTTTACTTACATATAAAACCAATCTAGTCTATAAATAAAAGCAATTATTCAAAAGGCAGTATTCACCATATAATTTTTTGGTCTTCATAAGGATTTATTCTATTAAAATGTAGTACAGATGCTTTTCATTTCTGGTATATGATGCATGCTTTAGTTGATTTATATGTTGTTAGTGTTTAATATCAGTGGCAGTAGGCCTGAAATTGTCCTCTACTCATTTAAGTATTACAGGAATTCATAGGGTAGTAAAAACTGTGAAACTTTCAGGTAAAATAAAATGTAGATATTTGAGCAGTTATACATGTGAATTTATGGAGCTAGAAGGTGATGGTTTGCTTGTTTTTAATGAAGGTTGGTCAAAATAGAATTGGATATGCCTTACACAATTCCTTTTACAATCTACCCCCTCTGACAGACTTCCCTTGAGCATATTTTGCTAACCAGCTGTTTGCTAGCTGAAGCTGTTGCTTGTCAAGCTGCCTGAAGACAACCACTCATGAGTCAATCTCAGTGATGCCAATGACACAAATATAAACTAACTTATTTGAAGGTAATTTTAATGACATACATTCTTGATTTTTGAAGTGTATGACTGATCCTTGTCATTGGTATGCAAATTAGGCAGTGGGTAATACTAGAAATTTTCCTCCTATCAGAAGCTCTTGGATTCCTAAAAACTGCAGTTCAGTTGGAAGAGACTGGAGGAGGGAGTACAGTCCCATTGATAATCACACCTGAGCTACCAGGCTCCCCAGTTTGATTAAAATGAACTTATAGTAATTACATTGATAGACATTGCATATAAAAAAGTGTATATATAATTGCCTTTCACTGCTGTGGTTATTGGTTTTTTTAAAACAGACTGGTTTAATAGAAGACCCACAGACTCATGCAATCTGTCAACATACAGTAATCGGGAACCCTTAAAAACTTCAAGTATAATCATTTTAACAAGTAACTTCTCTTTGCTGCGATTAAAGAGCTCCAGTTGCCAAACTGGAAGTGAGGATAAATGTCTGATAGAGCAATAAGAATTGAGAAAGCATGAACATTTTCCACGTTGTTTGTGGAGCTGCTAAAAGTATATTAATAGAAGAGGTGGTACCTTAACTGATCCTTTTTACTATGTGAGGGAAATTGCACTGCTACTGATAAACCATACTAATGTTAAGCCATCATAAAACTGTTTAAAAAAAAATCAATTACAATGCGTAACAGAAAATGCTTTGATGTGGCAAAAATGTCATCTGTAGAGAGTTATTTACCCAGTGTGCCTGGGAAGATATTTCTTTAAGAACCGTTAAAAAAAAGATAAACAATACATATGTAAAAAATATGCATTGCTTTGTAAATTTATTAGTGGTAATCAAAATTAAAGTTCCAGTTCCTTTATATTAATTAGGGGATCTGAAAAGGTTTCTTGTTTCAGATTGTTGAACTGATATACACAAGTATTGTCCCAGTCCCCATGGGTCACTATGTAAAAAACTACTAATGGGACAATCCCTTTTACCAGCCTTGGGTATTTCTACTCCATTCTGCATGGTCAAAACCACACTAAAACTGAGAAGTAATCTGTTTTGTTTTGGAATCATAATTACATATTGACAAGTTTAACTGTGAGACCTAAATCAAGGAGATTTGGGCTATTATGTGAGCATTCTCATGGGGCAGACCTAAAGGGACATCAATTATTTTGCCACAACCTAACTCTTTTTCAATTTTCCTTTCTTGAGTGGCATTAAATACTTGGAGGAAAAGAACTATAGAAATAAAAAACGCAAGGCAAATGTAGCATGGATGTCAGAAAGAGTTACTACATATAATTAAAATAAAAATAGATATGCTTTATTAGGAAAATGTTCAATTAAAAGCATTTTTGTTTCTACAAAATATCTCCTATTGCTTCTTATTTTTATTTGTTTAGGTTTTTCCCATCTTTAGTAGTTTCAATTATGTTTCTAATCCTTACCAATAAACTCAGAGAAAGATTTAATTTACTGAACAATTACTACTGTTAAATTATCAGTCAGAGTGTTTTCAAACTGTTCACTAGTTGATAAAATTGAGTTTATAAATAACATACAGTGAAGAAAGAAATCATTCAAAGATTTTTTTTTTCTTATAAGCTCATATAAGATGGCAAAATTGAAATGTGATTTACATTTAAAAATATATTGCACGTGTTCAGGAATAACTAAATGATTCCATCTTGATATACTGTAAAACCACTCCTTAGGAGCAATTTTTAGATTTAAAATTATGCATGTCCTCCCTATGTTCATAGTCTATTTAGTCTTTAATGACATTTTGGTTTAATTTAAAGAGCACGTCTATACAGAAGAAACAAATATCAACTCTGTTATATCTAGCATTTACACGTTTCAAAAAAAATCTTGCTACCAATCTTTTGGTTTATTTTTTTAATTAAAAAGTCAAAGAAAAGCATCAAATACAACAGATTCAACAAAAAGGAAAGCAAATAGAAAAACACCTACCTAAGAGCTCACATATTGCAACAAAGATCTTAACTTTCTTCGAAAAAGAGAAAACTTCAGTAGAAACTTGCTGTTACATAAAGAACATGAGAAAGCACTGAAATAACTTTGGAAATTTGCACCTAATCATATGAATAACATAAAAGTGTAGCATTATGTATGCTTGCACCATTTGTTCTTCTGCAATATTTGATCTTCTGCAACTAAATCTCACTAAGAAACAAGCACTGTAAGCACTGTTGGGATTGGTTTTACTGAACTCATATTAAATTTACTTAGCGAGCATAAAAGTATATTGCCCATAGTATGAAAATTCAGTGCAACTACCTTTTTAAGGTTAACTTTAATTCTTGCTTGAAGGTTAGGGTTTGTGTATATGGGTTGTATATACATTTCACTGACTTGGGATCCCTACTCTCTATCAATGGCACACGTGAGGTGCAGCGTGTCATAGCTCATGTCAGCATTTTGATTACTTGTAAAGTGCCATAGCAACCGAAATAGAAGCAGCCTCTTCTAGCAACAGGAGATTGCTTTCATATTTTACTAAGATTGGGTGTTCCACTTGAGTTGTATAGTGGTGGATGACTTACTGGTTTAAAAAAAAAAAAAAAAAAAGAAAAGAGAAATGTTTACAGAGTAAAAGTTTTGACTCTTTATAAACTTAGATGTACAATGTTCAGCAACCTTTGCTGATGTCCAGTAAGGTATCTGTTTCAGGGGGAAATAATCAAAAGAAGATGATATGATTGCATATTAAATTAATAAGCTTTAGGGATTTTAGGGATTCAATTTAATTAAAAGACGAAGAGTGAGTATGAATATAAAACAAAGAAGAGGAACACCAAAACAAAACAAAAACAAAAAGACAAAAAAACCCACAAACCCAAAGAGAAGCAAAATTACAAAATTATAAGGTGATGGCATAATAATTCTGACCTTTCACAAGGGAAATTACGCAAAATCAAGTGGATAAATGAAAACCTTGAGGTTTACCACATGTCGTTTTTACCAAATTGTTCCTTAATGAGGTTGTAGTGTGATGACTAAACCCTTTCCTCCTCTCCCCAACTATACATCGCAAAATCAGGTTGTTGGATGACTTTGAATTCTATTTCTGACCTCCTTGACAGGTTTCTAAACTGACTGCAAAGATTTCTTTTATCCTAGAGGATATATTTACAAAGGGAATAGTGAACATACACAGTTTCTTTCATCCTTGCTGTTCCTATTCAGTGTAGTGAAGCCCACAGAGGAGTTTGGTGTGGTTAGAACTGAAATAGTTGAAGCAGCCAAGAAAGCATTTTGATTCTATTTATACAAAATGTGATCACCTAATAAATTATTTCCTGCCTGCGAACAAAAGGCTAGAGGGGACAGTCATTCCTCAGGCAGGCAGTACCTGGATACTATATACATAGGACACAAATTCTGGTTTACTTATGCCTGCTGTGCCTCATGACCAGTTGGATGCCTCCAAGTGAGAGCTACACGAGCATATCTTGAAAGCTGTAGATAGCCTTGTAATTTTCTGCCTATTGAGTTCTTGGTTCTCATTCTTGGTTCTGAACCCTGCCTCTTCAGTTTGCATCCTTGAATGGTACTATTTTATGCTTAATTCATTTCCCTGGCCAGTTCACATAGGTTCTGAGGCAATACTGCCTAGTTCTTAGTCCAGTATCTCTTGATTAGTTGAACTTTGAAATTCTTTGGCATTGCACTGAGGTCACCTTGTGCCTCTTTGGATTGGTGCACATGTATTCACTGATATACCTGTGGATTCTGTAGCCTAGCCTAATCACTAAGTACACATTTGGCTGCTTCTTTCTACTGCCTACTTCCTATCATTTTTGCTTTGGCACTCTCCCCAGTGCACCAAACCTGCCTACAGGCTGAATTCAGACCAAGACTAATAACTAGGCTTTATCATTCATATGTCATAAAACTGTGGAACTTCTGTCAGTGGGTTGTCCAATCTACGTTGCAAGAAGGTACATTGTAAAAAAAAAAAAAAAAATAAAATTCTACAATTGTTGCATCTTCTCTGCACTCAGGGAAGATTGCACCAGTTCTCCCCACTTATTACTTGGTTGAAAGCATTTTTTCTTTACTATACATGCCCAGTTCCTTCTATTATTCTTGCTCTCTACTTTGCTTTCTGGATTTCCACATGTAGTGAAAAATGTTAACCCAGGAAAATACTCCAGGAGCAGAAAAAGGATAGGCTGGCACTTTTCTTAAAACTTTTCTTTATACATTATATCTTGATGGTTATAATGTATCCAATGGTCTCCCTAAGGCAGAGGCAGTTTCCTGTGGTAGGACAAGACTCTGCTATCCCACTTCTTTCAAGGGAATCTTTCATTACTCATCTCTCTAATCCCCATGAATTTTGCATTCCTTCCCCAAAGGAATCCTTCATCCAATCCCCCGCTCTCTTGGGTGATGCTCTATTTAATAGGCTATTATGTAAAAGCAAACATCACTTATTTTCTTTCCCCATCATTGTTAGTGCCTCAGCTACTTATTCAGGTCCACAGAAGCTATTTAAAATTAATCTTAGAACTGGATTTTTAGTTGTGAATCACAGCCTCACTGTAGAAATTTATTCTGAATCACAAATGGACAATTAAGTCTAGTGACATACAAAATCTTTATTCTGACCATTTCTAAGTCCTGATCTTAGACATTCTTTGCCTCACCATACTAACTTCTTGAATACTGTTCTTTGGTATTATGAGCTACGTATAGATTGTAGAAATTAGTTTGCTAAATTTTCAGCTTCCTGGGATCAGGTATATGCCTCAGCTGTTTCCTAATTCCTCAGCAGGGCATCAGCTGTTTTAGCCACACCAGGAAATTATGATCTACAAGAAGAGAGTGGAACAGAACTGTGGAACACTCCAACTGGTGTCTATATCAAAACCTGGGAAAACTGGACTGTAAATGGCACAATCATGTACTCTCCCATCAAATATAAGTGCTTAAATTCTCCTTTATGTTTGTTAATTGATTCCTAAATCAAATACCTAAAAATTGATCTCAGTGTAACTGTTCAAAAAGATTGGTGTCTCATTCCTGTACACATGATCTATGCTTTAAACTCTGTTCACAAGAATAACATCTTTGTTCAAAACATGAATCATGTGAAACTTTTAAATTAATAGTTTCATTTTGCCATTAATGAACATGTCCAACTCCAGATAACTTCAATACTGTAAATGAGGACAAAATGTATTCCTTAAATAATTAATTGCAAGTCACATTCATAATAAATACTGTAATTTAAAGTTTGCTCTACAGCTTTTCATTGTCAATCAATATCACGCTTGAAAGAAACAGATATTATGTTATTATTAATAACGTCTTGGTATCGCTATTCTTTACATTCAATAATCACAGTTTAACAAAATCCCATAAGGCCAATGGCCTCATTGGTTTTACCAGCCATTTTTATTCAAACTCTGAAAACACAAAGCAAAAATCTCTCATGCTGATACATAGATGCTGTAATTGGGACAATTTATTCCTTGTTTAATGTAAACTTTTGACAGAAGCACAAATCTTCCATAGGATTTCAGCGTGCAAATCTATGGTTTTAAATTAGGCAGAAATGATTTTGAGTGATGGCTCCTCTTAACATCAGGGGAGTGCTTACCTCTTTCACTTTGCTTTGTACGTGGCAGGCCTCCAAATCTCCTACTGTTAAATCTGAATTAAGTAGCCTTAATATGTATGATATTTAACATTTTCAGAAGCTACGCATTAAATCTGTAGCCTAAAACTTCTAGTTAAGGAATGAATCCAACACTTCAGGGCTTTACATGCATTTCTTTATCTTTAATTCCTCTTGCCAAGTGGATGTTTAAGCGCAAACAGCATAAAAGTTCACAGCACCTGGATCTGTTTCTGTAAGATTAGTGGAGTAACATCTTAGTCTGAAACTGATCTTTTTCTTCCACAGCTTTTTAGTCTCTGAACTCTAAGGTTTGTATTAAATATGAAATAGGAATAATGAGTTTTAATTTTAAAAGACATTAAATACCCTGAACAAGCTGGTTAAGAATTGTAGAGCAACTTTGTCACGAAAAAAGAGCTTAACAAATCCGGTAAAGTACCATATTAGTTTTCTATATGCATGATTATATATATTTGCTATGTTGTCAATTCCTGAGAATGTGTTTATTCCTTGAAATTGAATTTCTTCTGGACAATATTAGATGAAAAATAAGTGAATGAAGTCCCATTTACCCACCCAGCATCTTGCCACTACACTGGCAAGTCATACTAACCTTTCATGTACTATTCTGCCAAACTATTTACATGTTCTGAACACGTGTACCATTTAATATTTTTTTGTTGTTAATAAGAGGGTTTTTTTCCTGCTTGTATCACAAACAAATGGATTATTTCCTTCTTTAATACTATTAAAATACCAGGATATAATTGAGGTGTCAACGTAGATTCAATATAATGGTGCCATGATTTTAGCTGGGATAGAGTTAACTTTTTTTTTTTTTTCCTAGTGGTTGCTGTGTTTCAGATTTGGTATGACAGCAATGTCAATAATGCATATTGTTTTAGTTTTAGCCAGGTGATGTTTATATTTTTCAAGGACTTTTTTCAGCTTCCCATAGAAGCTGATAAGGAGCATAGATAGAACAACAGAATGGCCAATGGAATATTCCATACCATAGACATCATCCTCAGCATATAAATGGGGTTAGCTGGGGGGAGAGGCATACTTGCGATTATTGCTCAGGACAGTACCAATTCACCAATTTACCAGGTGGTGAGAGTGACTTTTGTCTTGTATATTCTTTTACCATTATTATTGTTATTATTTTTCCTTTTCTGTTATTGTTCTATTACACTGTCTTTACCTCAGCCCATGAGTTTCTTCCCCCTTCCCCTTCCCCTTCTCTTCTCCCTACCCTTCTAGAAAGGGGAAGGCAGAGAACTGTGCGAGCAGCTGCATGGTCCTAGCTGCCAGCTGCGGTTAACTACAACAAATACTCATTGCTACTCATTCATTTATTCACATTTCTCCAAAATGAACTATGATTCAGTTCTATAGTCTTAGTTGGCAATCAAAATGACATTAATTAAATCTCTAAATAATAACTATCAATAATAAGGTGTTTATTCAGAGGAGGAGATATCAAGATATACATAGTGTCATCTCATCTGAGAAAACTGATAATGTGTGATAATCTGGGTCACAGCCCAGCACTTCCCCCTTTACCCATAAACTCATTCAGGACTGATGTTTCTACTGTTGACGCTAGTAAGTGTCTGGCAGACCTGGAACTATTGCTTCAGTGCTTTATGATAGTTCACACTTCAGCTGGCGTATCGGTGTGATTTTGTTTCTATTAATAGCTCTCTTTTTGTCAAATGTTGTTAGTATTGCAGAAAAAAATAACAAGACACAATCCCTGGTTTATATATACACGTATGAAAGTATTCACAAAGTAAAAGGCAATCTCAGAATCTGTACCTAAAACTGTATGCATTATCCGATCTAAAGTAACTGTCATTTTTACAAGTGGACTGAAGACAAAAAAAGATAGGAAGCTTTCTATTCTGCTTTAGATCAAAAGCGATGGAGAAGGGCAGACAAAAACGAAGCGGACCGATGAAATTTTCTATCTCATGGATCATTTTAAAGGGATCAAACATACCACAGAATACTATAAAAGGGACTGCAACTACATTTTTAATAGGGTCCAAAGTAAGGATGATGAAAAAGCCAGCTAAAATCCCAGTGTACAGTAACAGCAAGATAAATAAGACCTTGTAACCTGTGGGCTGCACAGCTGTTAATGACAGTTCAAAGGAAACTGAAAGGTCACATGTTGTCAACTCTCCTATAAATAAACAAGCTTTTACTTTAGTAGTGTGGTGAGTTAACCTTGGTTGGCCACCAGTTGCCCATCAAGCCACTCTATCACTCCCCATCCTCAACAGGATAGGGGGAAAAAATACAATTAAAAGGATGGGAAGATTACTTACCAATTACCATCAAAGGCAAAACAGGCTCAGTTTATGGAAATTAATTCAATTTACTGCCAATTAAACAGACTAGGATAAGGAGAAATAAGACAAATCTAAAAACACCTTCCCCCCACTTCTTTCATCTTCTCAAGCTCAGATTCACTGCAGACTTCTCTTCCTCCTCCCCCTGTGTGGTGCAGGGAGATGGTGAATGGGTGTTGTGGTCAGTTCATAATGTTTTGTCCCTGCCAGTCCTTTCTACTCACATTCTTCCTGTGCTCCATCAGGGGTTCCCACCCATGAGATACAGTCCTTCACAAACTGCCTCCCCCATAGGTCCTTATTGCTGGCTGTAGTTCTTCAGGAAGTGCTCCAGCATGGGTCTTTTCCAAGGGGTGAAATCCTTTAGGAACAGACCTGAAGGGTCCCCCATAGGGTCACAGGTCCTGCCAGGAGCCTGCTGCAGTACGGGCTGTCCACAGGCTACAGCTTCCTTCAGGGCACACCCACCTGCTGCGGCATGGGGTCCTCCATGGGCTGCAGTGTGGATATCTTCTTCACCATGGACCTACACGGGCTGCATGCAGACAACCTGTGTCACCATGGTCTATCACCATGGGCCACAGGGGAATCTCTTCTCCAGCACTTGGAGCACCTCCTCCCCCTCCTTCTTCACTGACTTTGGTGTCTGCAGAGTTGTTTCTCTCACATTTTCTCATTCCTTTCTCCCAGCTGCTGTCATGCAGTGTTTTTTCACCTTTTCTTAAATATCACAGAGGTGCTACCAATGTCACTAATTGGCTCAGCTTTGGCCAGTGTCAGTTTCCTCTTGGAGCCAGCTGGAACTGGTTTTGCCTGACATGGGGGCAACCTCTGGCACTGTCTCACCCCACCCTCACCCTCTCTACCTCCCCCCCCAGCAAAATTTTCCACATAAACCAATACGAGTAGCTGCAAAGATATTATGTGATAAGAAATGATAAAGGAAGTGGTGAAGTTATGGAAGAGTGTTTCTATAATAAACTAAAGATCATTCTGTAAGCAAAATGTTAAGATCTTCCTACAGTACAATTTATTGTACACTTTACATTTCTCACTGTTTACTCTCAAATAGGATTACAACACAGGCCACAGTACCTGCTATTCTCTCCAAGCAATACCTTAAGGCAAAGTGGGAAAGCAAAATATTCTTGATGCCGAAGACTGTCTTAATACCCATTTTCCATGTAAGTGCTGTCATCCTAACAACATATTTCCAACTGTGAGAACACAGATAGCTTCCTGCAGAGCTTCTAATCTCAGGGCCATTTTGCAGAGCAGCCAGGAGGATGTGCTAGCGTAATGAGAAAGCTGGTAACTACTGCCTAGAGATATAACACTTCACGTCTGCTCACTTCTCAAGCTCTGTTGGCTTGAAACAGGGATCCTAGCTTGGCTCCTAAATCTTTCCTTCCCTAGATAGCAACACATTATTCTCACACCAGATAGCTTAACTTACTGGCTGCCTACAGAACCCCCGAGATCCCTTTTAATTATATACAAAACTAACACACAAGGTCCATAAAACACTTTCAAGTCAGTCAAGACTGCTAACTACTTGGATCTGAAGTGAACATGCTTATGTTTGGATTAAGTTGGTACTTATGTTTACACTGCAAGTGAACAGAAAATACGCCAAAGATCAAGGCAGAATAGTATGCACAAAGCTGTACGGTGGACTTCTAAGTTAGTGTCCCAGATTTGTTCATTTAAAAGACAACATAGGGTTATTTTGGGGAAAAGATTCTGAAGTACATAGAGAAAGAATGCTATTTCGGTACTTTTTTCCCCCATAATAAGTTTAAAAAAATCTTCTTTTTGCTTGACATAATTTCCCTGTGGCATTGTACCACCTCCACATAGCCATCCATAACTCTTCTCCTGCTTGAAACAATCTTCAACATGCCACTCTTGTTAATGACTGAGATACCCCCTGATGGTGCTTAACATTTAATAGTGCTAGAGCTCCACGTTTGCCCAAACAACCTTTTCCATTTACCTTACCTCAAAGGCGTTCTAATTTTTCTTCAGAGACAGAAATCCTTTAAGCCCATTGTATCCTTAGGCTACAAATTTACTGAGATTTAGGTTTCCAATAAGAGCACCGAGATGAATGCCACCTTCTCATTTATGAATCAATTTTTGCCCATCGGCTTTTCAGTGTTATTACTTTTTATTTTATTTTACACTCAAAGGGGAGAACCTCAGGAATACATACATACACACACAACATTGGGGGGGGAGGAAAGGACAAACTTAAAATCAGAACTGAATAAAACATATGACACATTCTCTTCAACATATCCTAAATACAGGAATCTCACATAACATTTAGTCACAGATATAGCATCTTTCTCATCTTCAGGACTCTTGTTTTGATCATCAGCACTTGCCACAAAGGCAAGCACGCTATTTCTTAGCATCATGAGCTATGTTTCTATATAATGCTTGTGAGTGGTTAAAGAAGCACTTTTCTTTTCATGCACCACAATTCAACTGACACTGTCATCCATCTTCAGTGGGTAGCATGTTTTTGGTCTCAATGCAGACAGTACTGTACTTTACAAAATTCTGTAAAGAAGGAGTAGCACATGAAAACATTTTATTTGCCTGAACTAACTAAAAATCCAGTGCCCCTCCATTGTAGCTAAATTTCAAACAGATGAAGCAATAAACTGAATGGTTTAGAAAGCTTAGTTTCCAGAATCATGATTTTAAAATTACTGACTTCTAAAATCTCTTCTATTTTAATAGTGTTTTGACTGAACTGAATATTGAACTTCGTGTAAAGCCCAATAGGCTAAACAATTGTAATTAGGGAATTATGCGGTCATGGTCATGTATCAGGTCTAGATAAACTATAATCCAATTTTAACTGCTTGATGGGAGTCAGACACTATTCTTGCTGTATGGCTCAGAATTCATCCCATTTGAGGAATACCATGAAAATCAAAAGATGGAATCGATCTTCTATCAGAACTTAACCTGTCATGGAAGAACTTCCCCTGGCTACAGAAACACCCCGTGTAAAAGCAGAATTGCCATACTAACCAGGCAATGTGTTTGGGAAATCCTGATGGCACGAGCAAATTAGAATTTCAACTGCATTTATAACAGCTGTAATACTACCTTTAGTTACATCATTATATCATAAGAAATTATTTAAAAACAGGAATAGGTTCAGTTGATTGGAAGGAAGGTATCTTGGGAGTTCATAAACCACCTAGAAAGCTCAAACACCTGAGCAGAATCTTCCTGGAAGTGTAGCATTTGGGAATTTACCTCTGAAGATTTTTATGGAGAGTCAGAAAAGATCTTCCAGGTCAGCTAAACTATAATATTAGTAAAAACAATGACACAGAGTTCAATATCATCTATAAATATGCTTAAAGGATACTCCTGGTCAATGGGTAACTAGGTCCCAAGAGACTCTGTGTAAAAATTGAGACACTGAGCAATAGGATGTACTGTAACATAATGAGTCAAGGTTCTCTCTGAACACCACAAAAACAGGACACCTTGACCAGACTGCTCCATTTGTCTCTTACTTTCTGTTTGTTTGGGGTTTTTTTTCACATCTTTATTCTGCTCATTTTATTGTATATCTGGATTTCCAGTTGCACAGACAGACGGTGGAAGTGGTGTAAGCTGTTGTGGGTTTACACTCCTAAATATGCCTTGTAGTCAGATTAGGAAAAAGAAAGGGGAAAAAAATCAAAGAAAACCAGAATAAAACAAACCAAAACTCCTCTAAAGAATGCTGCTGCTTGCATTTGGCGAACAGGTCTTGCATAGCAAACATCAGGAAAAGCCATTTTCAAAGGTTATCTGAACTCATGTTAAATAGTTGACTATTCAACCAAGCGAAAAATAGATCCAAAGGATGAAATAATAAAGCACCAGGGACAAAAGATGCACACACTATTTAGCAGAGAATGAGGCTCTCTATAATGGAAACATAAGCAGAGTCTCTTACAGTACTTGGAAAAAAATGATTGCAAGCAAAGCCTTGTGAAACATCAACGTATTCTCTGACAGCTGTTTACAGTTTTTCCTTTTAAGCTGTTCACAGTTGTATGTCAGGGCAGTAATTTAGGAAAAAAAAAATAAAGATCTGAATGCTTTTCCAGATACAGGCATGCAATAAAAATATACTCACCTGGAAATAAATGTTAATGGTATTGTTGCGTTAAAAAAAGTTTTGTGCAATGTGAATTGAAAGACTCTAACCCTTGAGTTTTCTAAAATGCATTTTTCAGGTTTAGATATGCATTATTTAATATTCAGAATTCATTTTCATAGTTTCAGGATAAGCCATTCAGAATAGCAATGCATTAGAGTTGAGAGGGGAAGGAAGGAAAGAGAATACAGTACAAAGCATCTGCAATGTCTCCTGATCTGTTTCCAGAAAAATAACCCAAAAACACAAGTATGAAAATGCAACATTTTTTGTTCTGCTGAAGCAAGAAAGTGAGATTCTTACAGTAACGTGTTTAAGATAAAGCTAGATACCAATCCAAAAAGTAGCAGTGCTACGTATTTCAGATATCTTATGTTGTCCATACCCTAATTTTGTTTTATGACAGTAATGCAAGACTTCTATTTTTATTTATAGATGTTGTTTGGTAAGAACTAAAAGGAAAAATATCCTTTGAAAATTAATATGAATATTTCAAAGAACTGTTGTTATAATCTATCACTGTCTAAACCAGTCTTCAAAATCTCTGGGAAGCAGTGTAAACAAGGTGAGTGATAGCACAGCACAGGTCATTTGGAACCTGTAAGAGCTTCTGTTGTGCAAAGTGGATTGGCAAATGTTACATTTTTTCTTCCCAGGCTCCCTTTTACTTATATGGAAAGCAAAAGCTTATACTATGGAAGTATATTATTTGAATGGTATGGTTACAGCCCTCATAAGGAGCTGAAATGGCAGACTGACTTAGACTCTTTATAGCTTATTCACATAAGGAAACAGGAAAATGTTCCATGCTTAATAGATTCTAGTTTCTTGCTGCTACCTCTCCCTGCTGACCCTACTATAGGTGAGACACAGCTTATTATCTTTGGGTTTATGATTCCAATAATATTCTCATATGTCACAAAGGAAGCTTGCCTTCCTAGATGGGAAACACTTACAGAACAATATAGCTCTTTTAGGAGAAAGCTTGCTGTTCTGCATGAAAAGATTTTGTAGGGGAAGCAAAGGCTTGAACAAAAGCTTGGGTGTAGACAGGGGGAGAATAGTACTTCTTTCAGCATAGGCCTTGTTGTGAAATTTTATAGTTATGAGAATTGCCTCGGTGACATGACAAGATCCTTCTCCAAAATGCACATAGATATACACTCAAAACACTAGTTTCTCAAAACTTCATTATGTATAATTAAGAAGAGTTATGACATCTTCTGCCTTCTCTTCCTGGAGAAGGGAAGGCTCCAGGGAGATCTTATTGCGGCCTTCCAGTACCTAAAGGGGGCCTACAGGAGAGCTGGGGAAGGACTTTTTACTAGGGCATGTAGTGACAGGACAAGGGGGAATGGCTTTAAACTGTAAGAGGGCAGGTTTAGATTAAACATTAGGAAGAATTTTTTTCCCTTTGAGTGTGGTAAGGCACTGGAACAGGTTGCCCAGAGAGGTTGTTGAGGCCCCATCCCTGGAGGTGTTCAAGGCCAGGCTGGACGTGGCCTTGGGCAACCTGGTCTAGTCGGAGGTGTCGCTGCCCATGGCAGGGGGGTTGGAACTCGATGATCTTCAAGGTCCTTTCCAACCTAAACCATTCTATGAAAATTCTTCACCTATATCTGTATGGTAATGTCACAGAGTTAGTATGTGACAAATTTATTTTACACACAAGTGTGGACTAGATAGACTAGAGCATCCTCAGGAAGATAAAATATAAACTGAGATGGTGGAAATCTAAAAATTAAAATAATACAGAATAGATTAGAAACTGGCCATAACATTTTAACTAGGATCTTCACTGGTAAGGATAAGTATTTATTTAATAATATTTTTCTCTAAACTCTAAGACTATTTTCCTAGGCAAATAGTCTAAACTACCACTTGTGCCGAGTTGACCCTGGTTGGCTGCCAGTTGCCCACTCACCCGCTCTCTCACTCCTCCTCCTCTACAGGACAGGAGAGAAAATAACATAGAAACACTAATGGGCTAAGATAAAGATCAGAAGACTGTTAAATAATTACCACCACAGGCAAAACAGGCCTGACTTGGGGAAAATTAATTTAATTTATTGCCAACTAAAATAGATCTGGATGGTAAGAAACAAAGAAAAAAAAAAAAAGTAAAGCAATACCTTCCCCTCACTTCCACCCTTTTTCCAGGCTGAACATCACACCTTCATTCCTGACACATGGATAAACTTTCTCCAGTGTGGTCTTCTCCAGGGGCTGCAGGGGAATCTCTGCTCTGGTGCCTGGAGCACCTCGTCCCCTCCTCTCACCTTGTCTGCAGGGCTGTTTCTCTCACATTTTCCCTCATTTCTCACTGCCAGGCAACATTTTTTACCCTTTTTTAAATACACTTTCCCTGAGGTGCCACCACCTTGGCTGCGGAGCTCAGCCGTGACCTGAGGTGGGTCGGTTGGAGCTGGCTGGAACCTGCTGTGTCCAGCATGGGACAGCCCCGGCCTCTCCTCACAGAGGCCACCATGCAGACCCTGCTGCCAGCGCCTGGACATCTACACCTGATACATGTCTATACAATTCAAAAAACCACATCCGGTATGTTTGGGTTTTTGTTTGTTTTTTTTTTTTTTTAATGGGGGTGTGTGCAAAAATATTAAGTGAATGAGGTTGAAAAATATAAGACTATTTAGCAAAATAAAAATGTACACACTTGTTTCATAGCATAGAGCCAGGCTGAGTAATGAGGCAGAGACTCTACTTAGTTGCAGAGAATTTTTCATATATTCTTCCGATTTACAGTCAAGATTAAACATGAAAAATGAAATATTTATCTTTTTAAAATCTAGTTGAAACACTTGAGCCACAAAGGTTAAAAAAAGTTCAGGGAACAATCACACAAACAATTTAAGGCCGTGATTTATGTAGCAGGTTCAGTGTGATAAGGAGCAAAACTGCTAATCAGTGCCCACAGATATTAGATAATAAATTCAATAGGTTGAAATGGGTATTTGTAGTGCAGCAAATGTTAGTCTAATGATTGAATTAATCATAACACAGCAAAATTCTTGCATGCCAAATTTGTTTACCACACAACATGCTAATGAAGATAAAACTGGTAGGTCTTCTTTACCCTTATGAATTAGAAGTGTTATTTGGGAAGAATTGAAAGGGTAGTAAAGTTTTGTGAGAGACGCATGAAAAGGGAACAGGATATGCCAATAGATAAGGTATTCATTTTTTATTACACTTCGTATGGCTGAATAGAAATTATTTGATTAGTACAGTGTATCAAAGAACCTACTATGCAAAACAGATCTAGAAATAACCGAAGTGCTTCATAATTACCTGATCATTCTGGTGCTTCCTAAAACCACATTTGTTGGATAAAGAGGAATGTCTATGTATGTCTGTGCACACATGGCTGGAAGTTTAGATCTCTATGCTAATTAACTTTTTATTTCTGATCATCAAACAAATGTGCATACAATGATAACTAAGGACAACTTTCCTCAAATGTCTTGCCTGAAAAGGCGGCACCTTGAAAAAACAAACAAACAAACAAACAAACAAAACCTCAACAATGAAAATCATTGCTTTTCTCTCCTTCAAAAATGTCCAGTTTCCATTATGGGGCACAACCAACTATTACAGTAGAAAGCACTATTTTCAAGTCGTTTGCAGCTTGGCCCTTTAATACACAGATCAATGGCTTAGTCTGACAAACCTTTGAGAAGGCAGATTATCAGCAAAGCTGATCCTCAACTACAGAAAGAAGCTCAAGATTATTTTCAATTATTTATTTTCGTTTTATTTTTTGAACTGGTCATCTCTCAACTATTTTAAACTGGGACTTTACTGAAGTATAATCTGGAGACATACAATTAGCTACATCAATCCACCCTTTTTGATTATGACTGGCTGATTCAAATGATCAAAGCTGTGGAATAAACTCCATCAAAACAAAACCACTGTTAATGATTTAGGTATACACTCAACTCAAGTTTACAGTCACTTTTCTGTTCCAGTGGAAAATAGATTTGAATTTTGTTAACCAGTAAAATAATGTAAATGATCCAGTTATTTAATCTAGGCTAAGAATTAATATATGACAATTTTTTTTTTTAAAAAACCCACAGTATTTTGACATCTTTACTATATTTTCTGAAGACTGAATATACCACTCTGTATGTCTGCCACATTAGAGACTCATTTGCATGTGACTTATATTTTAATTTCAGATGCACTGAACAGGATGTATAGAAATTATACACATTTGAGGAAGTAATACCACATATGATATAAAAAATAAAAAATAAAAAACACACACAAAAAACCCAAAACAAACAAAACCCCAAACCTGTTCTTATACTCCTGTTAGTTTTAACAGAGATGTGCAATATGCAAATATTTCCTCAATGTATTTTAGAGGTCAGCGCTATCTGCTCTTAAGCATTATATCTGGCACTATGACAGTCTAACACCATTGGCTAGTTTAGGCATGCTGCTCAGATCTCATGGACTCAACCTAATTATACAGATTTTAATGGGCAATCAGGGTAGAAAAGTAGAATACTGCTGTCAGTGAAATGCCAGATTTATGAGATGCTATATACATTGTAGCAGAATACAACATTGAGTAGGCTGGCATCTTGTGATAGGCAAGCATTTGACAAGACCAAAAAGGAAGGAGGCTGAATTAAGTGATATGACATTCATCTTTTCCCTCAACTAAGTGCTCTCTTTCTCAATTTGGGTTGTTTTCCAGTTTTCTCTGGAATTTCACAGTCTTCTGAGGACAAGCATTATTTCCTTCAAGTTTCTTCAGTTGACATAATGATTCATGGACATTTTTCAGCCATAAATAAAACAGCTTTCGTACTTTTGAGCAGCACAGAGCTGTTCTAAAATATTTCCATATACGTGGAAGAATTACATATACCAATGCCAGTTCCCCAACACTCCATTTTTTGTATACCAGGCCTGCGCTGTTATGCATAATTTATCCAGCTGGCAGTTTACCTGAAACCTTCCAAGCCATTCCTTTCTCTGCCTTCCCAGTAACACCAGTCTAATCTCTCTCCTTTTCTTTCCCTGCACTTGTGCAACAGAGTAGGCAACATCAACAGTCACTTCTGGACCTGCCCTGTTGAAAAATGTGCTCTGTCTTATCACCAACACAAACAAACTGATTTCTAAATGAAAGACATGAGATATAGACAGACATCAACATACAGTGCTACCAGGATTTATTCTTTTAGCATATGAAGAGCCATAGCAGTTGAACTAAATTAGACAGAAGAGTAGAATATACTTTTAGTAAAACAAGCAAGCGAGATAGAGACTTATAAAAAGTCACAGAAAATGTTTTTCCAAAAATGAAAGACTGTGGCCCATGAGTGTCTTTTGTACTAAGATATCTTCCAAAAGATCCAATTGTTATTTCTTAAATGTTTCTTCAACTATTATTGAGCTTTAATAAACTTTTTTTTTTTTTTAATCTATTCATGTACATTCTTGTGGAACCAGCTGATCACTCTTAAGCCCAAAAGTGAATAAAGCATGCAAAGCAACTTACGATCTGGCCAGTCTAGGATTATTCATTATTTTTCACTTGACCAAATGTTTTTCAAAGTATAACTCTTTTATAATAATGTTGTCATTGTTTGCAAAATAACATAGATACAACTTTACAGACACTTGTGAGTTTTTTTTTTCATCCTATTCCCCACTTTTGACATGACCTCTTCTTCCACCATTTACACAGAGAGCAGCTCAAAATGGTGTCTGACTTGCAGGACAGAAAGTGAGTATTAACACACACTTTTAATACCAAAATATTTTGATCTATTGGGAGGCATAGCTCATATTATAAGCTAGGAGGCTCGTGTGTATAATGCATAATTAGGGTTCAAGAGACTATTTTTGTTAGGTGTCCCAGAGATGAACTGGACAGTCCATATATTCAGAAAAAGAGCTTTTAAGAATAGGCTCCCAGAAAGAATTTCTTGAAAATGTGACCCTAGGAGTCTGATTAGACTGCACAGAGTATCAACAGAGCATAACAACTGATATATCAGGTTATTTTTAACTATGTCCATCTTAAAATCAGTCAAGCTATCTCTTTAAACACTGAAGGCAAGCTGGGCAGCCAAAGGTCAGGATCATTACTAAAAATCTAGATTATCTGAACTTCTCTGTACCCTAGCTGAATGTGTTATATCTGTGCATGTCACTATGCATAGATATGCATATATTTATCTGTTACAGCTGGCACAGTGACCTATATTCATCCATAACATATGTTAGATATTTTTACTGTTCTGCAAAAAGTATCATTAATATGCTTCCAAACAGTGGAGCTGCTCATGCAAATAGAGATTTATATTATTAACTGTCTATTTACAACTGAAAATATATGATTTCCATTCATAATGAAGCAATAATAAAGGATGTGTATAATATATATATATATAAAAAGACCTGGAGTAATGGCACAAAGCAATTACCTCACGCTATTCCTTTCATTCCCCATAAAAATAAATATATAAACTGTGAAACTATCATCCAAACAACTAATCCACTGTGGTGTGGATGATTATTTTTGAGTCATTTAGTTCCTCTTCTGAATGATCCGGGGAATCTGCAGTTAAATCAGCTGAAAAAGGCAGTAGTGCAGGGGAATTTTTGATTACACTTTTAATTTCACAAGCTAACCTACGAATGACTTTAAAATTGCTGGTAACACTAGAGTACTACTAACCACCTACACATTTTTATTGAAAGCCTGTAGCTATAATCCATTAGTTAATGACTATGCTGTGCTTGTCAGATCACATTCACACTCACAACAACTAGTAAGTGGCTGGGTTTCAAGGGCCTTGCAATAACACTACCAATTAAACCCAGACCCTTTTGTTATATTTTTGCAAGCCCAATATACTTTGAAAAACAAAACAACAACAAAAACCTAAAACCCAAAGCCCCAACAACCAAAACATCCAAATTGTATTGGCTTCTCTTCTGAAAATAAAATCTATTTTGTATTCCTTTGCTGTGTTGCAGTGTAAGTCTTTGGCAATATTGAAATATGTGCCTGCATATTTTGAGTACATCTTAAATTGCAACAACTTACGTGTTTTGACTAATAAATTGATTTCCCTTAAATTCAGTAATTGACCACTGCTCTTTAACAGAAAATCATTTGTTAAGATTCAGTAAAAGCTAAACATCAAAACTGGTCAATTATTCCATCACACTGAAATGTTAGTCATATATGTATTTTACATAAGCAAAAGATGAAGGACATGTAAAGCCATAAACATGAACACCAGGAGGTTTTTGGAATAAAAAATATGCAATGATTATAAAGTTGAGAAGGTTTTCATTTTTTTTCCGGTTATTTTAGATGAATGAATCATTTGTAACTGATGTTTTTATTTAATATAAAAGTATGTCTTCACTAGCTGTCTCCATGACATTTTTCCATAAATGCAGCTATGCAATGAAATACTTCAGTACTGTTCAGTAAGGATAAAGTTAAAAAAAAAAACAAACAAAGAAGTTGTTCAATCTTTCTCAATGAACTTAAACAGTTTCTTTAGATCTTGAAGACAATAGAGGTCTAATCTAAACGAGTAATCGAGCATATCACCAAGAAAGAAAAAAAGAGTCCCTCTAAATGGTAGGCACATAGAATCTAATTTTGAGTTTTATCTTGAAAATGACATTTTTGTGGATTTTGCAGGGTGAAGAACTTTAATAGCACCATAAATATGCTAGGAATATTTAAGCATGCAATATTTGGCTGATAGTTCAGTAATGTAAATTTCTTTAAAATGATAGGTGAGTTGGCCCATGAAGAAATAAATGTGTGTTATTAAACAGTATGTCTACATATTAAACAGTATGTCTCCTGTGCAACCTGTTGTAGGTGACCCTGCTCTGGTGGGGGGGTTGGACTAGATGATCTCCAGAGGTCCCTTCCTACCCTGACCATTCCGTGATTCTGTGATTAACTTCCAGGAGTGTACTTCTGACATGAATCTCCTGGTCATCTCCACTTGACACACTTTGATTTGTATTGTGAAGCCCTTGTGGAACACAAGGATGGGATTCCTTTTGGATGAAATGAATCCAGAATTACTCTCCAGTATCTAATGGGCATTCAGTCCATGAGGTTACAAAAGTCCAGAGTAAACGCCACAGAAGTGTATGCAGGAAACGTTGTGTCCTTAGGACCAGCTGCTTCACACTAAGACCTGTTCCTACTGTGCTGTATATTACATGCTAATGTAGCTATAAGCACACTGATTAAGGTATAAAAATAATACATAGGTATATGCAAGAAAATATTTTTTTCTGCTTTCTCCTGCAGATGACTAGATGTTACTAAACAAAGAATAACATTTTTTAAAAATTTTGTGGTGATGTAGCATGGGTTTTATAATGAAAATCTTTTTGCTAAATCTGTGAAGTTGTCTAACCTTCATGAAGAGTTAAAGTATGTCTTTATTTATCTATTTAATTGATTGCAGATGGGGAAAAAACCCAAAGTTCCATAGAATCATAGAATGGTTTAGGTTGGAAAGAACCTTGAAGATCATCGAGTTCCAACCCCCCTGCCATGGGCAGGGACACCTCCAACTAGACCAGGTTGCCCAAGGCTACGTATAACCTGGCCTTAAACACCTCTAGGGCTTTGGTAAAGATTTTGTACATATTTCCCTTTCCTTGCCAAAGGTAAATATATCCTAAATTTGGTTGCTTATGATTTTACCATATTTGGATAACTTCCCTCCTGAAGGCATGCCTCCACCGTCCAACCAAAGAATAAACAGATGTAACGTGCTTTGCACAGTGAACAAAGTAAGTATTCTATTATTATTTTCATTCTCCCTACTTATCTTCTTTTAACACATATTTACCTGGATCAGTATGAAAGGGGATAAAGCTTTAGACTAAGAAAAGATTCAGCTGTTATTCCTATTTCTAGAAGGTTTACTTATATATGTTTTAGACTGTAAATATAATTCCTTATTTGTTTTCAATCTACTTAATTCATCTTTCCTTCCCCTTCTTTTGTTTAAGACAAACAAACCAGGTTTATGCACAGAAACATAAAGCATTCCTTAGGAAGGCAAATATTTGAAAGAAAAGAGAATATTCATTGCCTATATAACAGATAACTTTCAGATCTTATTCAGGGAACCTATCTTCATATGCATGTATTTCTCCTTAGATTAACAACAAAGAAGTAAACATAAAATCTGAGAAAAACAAAAAGACAAAGCCATAAAATAAGCATAATAAACAAACTAAACACCTAGCCTCTGGACAAGACTAGGTCAAATCTGAAGACAAGGATATATGAGGGTATTTCTTAAGAAGACACACATTTTCTTCCAAAGGACTAGAATTTCTTCTTGGAAAGTAAAATCTTATCAAGCTATTTGCTTTAAGGAATGAACTCAATATCCTGTCAGTGCATTTCATGAATGTCCCATATGGACACTCTTAAAGAGACAGTCAAAATGCAAAATTTCAAGACATGCTGTTTTTCAAAACAGCATAAGACTTATACTATTTACCAGCCAGTATTTGGTGGTTGTTGGGAGGAAGGAAAACTAATTAGAGAACAAAACTTTATTAGAAATCTTTCTTTAGAAAAGTGCTTTAAAATATAGGATGTTTTAACTTCAGTTGTACCAAAAAAGCGGAAGAGTAGGAGGAAGGTATGCAAATTGGTATCTGTAGTCAATTAGTACTGTAAAAATGAGGCAGGAAATTAAAAAATGCCCTTTTCCTTTGAAAAATGTTATGTGCAGGTAGGTAAGAATGGCTGTTAAATCTCCCAAAAGATAAGAGTATTCCCTTAGCAACAACAACAGCTGGGATTCATCTCACACAAAAGGTTGGATCTGTTGGAATCAACTAAATGTAGGTGTCTGAGTTTCCTCTATACACAATGGCAATCTAGTCAATATTGTGCGGAAAACTATGCCACTCACATTAAAGTAGACACACGTTTGGTAACTGAATAGGTCTCTAGACTCAATTACAATATTGACTAGATCTCTGCTGACTACAATTGGAGCTCAGACTACTTAACTCACATCTGAATGTGTTATACTTATATAGACAGGTTACATATATAACACCTGCACACATACCAGTAGTCACCTACATGTGCT
>NW_009647019.1:682422-696321 GCF_000708025.1 Charadrius vociferus | reverse complement strand
TGGAACGCCACTTTAGAAATATCCTGGGGTACCTAAGACATTTGCATGTAGATGTCAAAAATGAAAGAAGAGCGTGCCGTTAACAAGAGGTACAATACCTCAGGGTATTTCAAGTAGCACCTATGAGCCCTATATATCTGGACTTGCTCCATGTTTTATTTTCCCTTCTGTACAGAGGAGCCCAGCACTGGACGTAGCACTTCAAACGTGTCTCACCAGTGCTGAGCAGAGAGGAAGGACCATCTCCACCAACTTGCTGGCAAGACCCTTCCTAATGCAGTCCAGTAGGTTGATTTCTTTACTTCTAGTGCGCATTTCTGCCTCATGGTCAGTCTGTTGCCCACCAGGACCCCCAGTTCTTTTACTGCAGAGCTGCTTTCTAATCGGTCAGGCCCAAGTCTGTGCTGGTGCAATGGGGTCCTGCATGGAGTTATTCCTCTCATTGGGGCCATCAGCAATTCTAATTACACTTACAATTTGTAGCCACTTGAACACTGAAATTAAAACTTCCATACTAAACTCAACACCTTTATTCTTACAACTGTAATCTTTCTTTTAAACAAGTATGTGTTTGGCATTGTGAATAGGAGTTGCACTGCTAAGCCTCCATTAGAAACAGTATGTGAAACATCAGAAAATGAATCAGTATCAATGTAAAAAACATAGCTGGCAATAATAACTTTAATTGAATTTCAGAAAAAGCAACCTCAAAAATCTCAAATATTGCTGCCATAATCACACTATCACACTTTTAAAAGGTGTATTGTCTCAAATAGAGTTACCTGAGCACCTAGAATGCTAATAAAGCCCTTCTAATATATTTAACCATGATTAAAGAGATATGCATTCAGTTGTGCTTTTTACTTTCACTGCCCATGGAAAGTCTCTAAAGAACAGAAAAATCTGTTGCTGTTCTACTGCTAAAAAGTACTGTTAAATAGAATGCTTATGCAGCATGGAAAAGTGCACACTGAGGTCAAAACAATGAAGTAAAGAGACAAACTGATTTTTAAAAAGCCAGTGTTTTAGAAGAGTTATGTTTTATTTTTCTTATTGTGAATATTTAAGTTGAAACTGTTGACTATGTCATTTATCTGTAAGAGTGTTAGAGAGGAGTGAATGATTCTCCGTTCTTTTGTGTTCTGGCCAGATATGGGATAAATATTCAAAAAAAGAAAGAAAAAAAAAAAGTGTTCAAGAACAAAATATTGCAACATTCAAAATATTACAAAGAACTAACCAATTTATTACAGATCCAAGGTGACTTGAGCACTACGTCTAAGCTATGGACACCAAACACCAAATTTATCAACTAAAAGGTGACAAGTTGATTCCTTTGAAGTCAGTAAGCATCGGAATACTGTTTCCTCTGTCACTGAAGACCATTAAATTAAGGAATCATTCTGTAACATATGGTGTAGATACAAGCAGAAGATACACACTTTGTTACAGGTTATTGGCTCAGATTTCTGACTTGTATTATGCAGAAGGCTGTAGTAGTCAAAATAGTCCCTTGGGCCTCAAATATCTACAGGCTTCTGGAAGTCAAAGATTTCCTGTTGACAAAGGGCTTTACAGTCTCACAGACAAGAGTGAGACACTGAAGATAAATGCTTTCAGACTGGAAATACAGTATCTACTTTAACACACTGGTGGGTTAACCCTGACTGGCTGCAAGGTGCCCATCAAGCCGCGCTCTCTCTCTCCCTCTCCTCAGCAAGACAGGGGAAGAACATAAGATGAAAAAGCTCATGGGTTGAGACAAGGACAGGTAGATCACTCACCAGTTACCTTCGCCAGCAGGACTGGCTCAACTTCGGGAAGATTAATTTAGTATATCGCCAATTAAAAACAGAGTAGTGTTTTGAGAAAAACAACCAACCAACCAACCAACCAAACAAACAAACAAACAAACAAAAAAACCCCAAAGAACCAAAACAACCTAAAAACACCTTCCCTCTACCCCGTCCTTCTCCCAGGCTCAATTTCACTCCTTCATTCCCTACTTTTATGTCTCCTCCTCCCCCCACCTCCCCGCTGAGTGACACAGGTGGATGGGGAATGGGAGTTGCAGTCAGTTGATAACAGTTTGTCTCTCCCACCTCTTCCTCACTACACCGTCCCCCTGCTCCAACATAGAGTCTGTTTTAAGGGATACAGCCCTCCATGAACTGCTCTAGCATGGGTCCTTTCCACAGGGTACAGTCCTTTAGGATTGGACTGCTCCAACATGGGTCCCAAACAAGCTGCAGTTCCTGCCAGAAAACCTGCTTTTGGGCTGCTTGGGCTCATGCTTTATGGGCCACAGCTCCTTCCAGGAGCCTGCTGCTGCATGGGCTCTTCATGGGCTGCAGTTTCCTTCAGGGTACATCTGCCTGCTGCAGTGTGGGGTCCTTCTTGGGCTGCAGAGGACACCACAGTCTTCTCCATGGGCTGCAGAGGAATCTCTGCTTCAGTGCCTGGAGCACCTCCTCCCTCTCCTTCTTCACTGACCTTGGTGTCTGCAGGGTTGTTTGTCTCACATTTTTCTTACTCCTCTCTCCCAGCTGCTGCATAGATTTGGGCAGTAGTGGGTCTATTCGGGAGCCAGCGGGAACTGGCTCTGTCTAACATGGGGACAGCTGCTGGTCTCTTCTCACAGAAGCCACCTGTGCAGCTCTCCCACCCTGCCCCACTCTGCCCCTTGCCACACAAACCCAATACAAACACCAAGATAAATAATTCACTGGGCTATTTTAAAACACAGGTTTGATTTTAAAAAAATCTTGTGTGAAAGTCTGTGTGCTGTGCTATAGGTTTGACTAGATAATGACAGTGTTTTAAAACTTAAAAAATCTATGAATCTCTGCAGTAGATTTAGGCTTACTGTGATAAGAAGAAAAGCCTTGTGAGAAGATAACACTTACTGATAGGAGAAAATAACTCTTAGCAGTTCCTTAAATCAGTCTTTTGTTTTAGCCTGCACCACTGGCAAAAGCATCTGTGGTTTTAAACTGTCCTAGGTAACAGCAGCGACGGCAGTCACAGGCACCAACTCTCGCGTAATGCACAATCTTCCCCCTCCTTTAATCCTCTAACCCTTCTAAATTATTCTTACAGGTCTGAATAGTCCCCATGCCCCATCTAACCTCCTCAGCTCACTGCTGAGGACCTACAATTTCTTGTCTTGGATGGCAGTAGCACCTAGAAAATTCAGACACATTAGGTGTTCATCTCAGAGAAGCGATGGGACGAGTTCCCCTCTCGCTGCCCACTCAATGGCTATGCCATCCTGATTTACACTCTAATTAGCTTTGGTGTATGGGGGAAAAGAGAGTAGAACAGGAACAGATGTAGCACAGTGGCTTTTCTAAACCAAGACAATTTTAAAATCCTCACTGTAATGAGTCAGCAAAGAGATGTAAAGGGATAGCAATACCTCTTACGCCTCTCAGATTTTATTTATCTTTTTAAAGAAATAAGTTCAAGGGCTAAGATTTAATTCAGACTTCAGACTATTTTATAGCTCTTCAGTAGGCTAATTCACCAACTTGACTCCAGTTTTTCTTACTCCTACTTGCCTGTAGCTGAATGTGACAGTGTTAGATTCTGTGTGAGGTATGAACTTGTGTTTAATGAAATGGAGGAAATGACTCAAAGGCAAATGCTCTTATTTTAGTTCACATAGAGTCTCATATTATGAAAACACAAGAATAACTATGGACAGTGATTGATCTAGAGCTGAAGCATTAACAGAGTAACATTTCTTCCTACACCTTAGGTTGCTCAGCTATGGACTCCAATATTGCCAAGTATGACAAGAAACTTTTGAGGCAGCAAAATGAAAGGCAGGATTAAGCAGAGGGTATGCCCGCAAGGTTAAACCATCATCACCCACTGCGTGTAATGATAGTGACACTGTAAAACCAAAGCTCTTTGCATGAAAGGCTTAGCTTCTCCACATGGGACCCTATCATATGACCAAGTGTAATACAAGACAGTTTTGCCATTACTCTGAACTTTAATCATAATTAAACCACTGTCACAAAGATATTCCTTCTTATTACTGGAATCATAGTATGATTTAATACCCCTGACATCACTTGACTAAACCACAGTAGTATTAGGTTTACTAAAATGTGGGAACTCAGGTATTTATCAACCACATTTATCCATATAATTTTTAATGTACTGGAAATAAAAAAGCTATCCACAAACAGTATTATTAGTAGACAGCATTAGAACATTACTTTCAAGAATATGGAATTGCTTTGGAATATTTAATTAATAACTCAGGACAGAATAGAATATTTTACTTAATTTGAAGGTCATCCCTTTTACTTAGTAAAAAGGATGACCTTCAAAACAGTGGGTTTGTTACCATTTTTTCTACAGCTCGCTGTTTTTATAAAGTTATTACTTTGTGTTATACAACATATATTGATACTACTTATTAATGAGGTGTGGAAATTAGGCAAGCATTTACTTAGCTTCATAAACATATATCAGAAGGCATAAATATTATATTTCTGACTGGTTTTAAACCATTGGAATTACTTCATAGATTCATCCACAGCATATAGTAGGCTTTCTCCCCAGAGCAGTTCTAATACTCCACTAAATATATGCTATTCCTCTTTATCTCTTTGAAGAAAAATGAATCACATCCACAGCTTGCAGCTATCAAAATGTGATTTATCAAGCACTTTCATGAAAGTGCATTTTTCCCCTTCTTTACACTAGGAGGCACATTTTTCCTTCATACAGTTCTATCGCACAGCTCTGCCACACAAAACCCTTAGGTACGTTAGCAATTCCAATCTAAATTTAAGTCCCTGACAACCTTTACTGAACCACAGTGAAAGAAGAATTCTTCACTAATAAGGTTTGCGGTTTTTTATGCCAAGGAAAATCACACATAGTAATGAAAAATAACATTCTGCACCTGACTGCTGGAAAACAAAAGCATCATTTTCTTTTGACTGATTACTGAAGAAGTGATTCACATTCAAATACATCAAACAGTTGTACACTTTACATGTAAGTGATGATAAAGAAGATGTTTGTTTTTAAGATCGCTTCCTGATACACACATTTAAAACCTCTAAAAAGCAGGGGTTTGGTAATAAGAGAGGTTATAAAGTCATATCAGTAAATATAACTTTACAGTGACTTTTTCTTTTATGTTATCTGCGTTCTTATCTGATGTACTAAAAGGTAAATAACTTTAATCGGCTGACAGACCTTTAGAGTATCTTCCTTTAGTTTTTATAGAAAGTGTAATATGCACACCCTCCAAACGCAAAAGATCGTGTTCATTTGAAGAATATGAGGTCAGCATTCCACACATCAAAGCATATTTCAAATTATTCAAAACCATTAGTTTCCAAGAAGTTATAGGATCTCCTTTTTAGCATGTGCCTTGTGTTGTTTTGTTGCTTTTTTGTTGTTTTATTTTTTTACAGACTCTCAACACTCTAATATTTACAGACTCTCAACAATCTAATATTTTCTCTTTTCTTTGTCATCATGGTGTCAAACAATGTAGCCAGGTTATATCATGCTGCATTCCCTTTCTCTTGGCCCATGCTTGTGTCAAAGTCATGGTCAGCAAGGCAAGGCTGAGGTTGTTAATCACTGCATTTAAATGCAATAAAATGTTGTAACATACACAAGGCTTGCCTTACAAATCAATATTGTATGCAAAATTAAATCATCATAAGCATGACTCTTGAATAATGAGACTTCCTGTAGTAAATTTGAATTACTTCTTGTTATTATCATTTAATAATGCATAACAAAACCACAGTGCTGGTGTCACTCTAGCATTATGTTGTTTTTAAACACAGTGAATTGTTGCACACTGATGGAAGAATTCTTAAGAAGCGTATTAGGGTGCAAACGAGATAAAGGTGAAATATAACAAAGTTGCAACCGACAGGTTAACATCACAGTCCTCTGACATCAATTAACATTTATCAGTCAACAATGGTGAAATGGAAGATACCTTAGGCCACTGAATAAAAACCTCAGGGGTTAAAAAAATGACTCTATACAAAAAATACAGGTTTGAGTGATGCAAACCAAACTTGGACTATACACATCACTATTAAAGTTCTTCTAAATTTTATTTTTTCTTCATATTTCCATCTTGTTGCCTTTCTCTCATAACCACGGTGACAGTGTGTGGCTGACAATGCTAGTGTTTGGTGTCTCTCTTTATTTCAGTTTCCCCAGTGAGAAAGATTGCTGTTTTAAGATTAGCTAGATGAATGTACTCTCACTGTGTATGTTTCTTTCATTAAATCATGCAATTGTAGCTCTTGTATCTCTGTAGAAGCAAATGATTGCAAGAAAATCTGGCAATAAGGTTTCTCATTCCTTTGCGTAATAAATTATCAAGACTTTTAGCTCTTTTTTTTTCCCTATTTCAGATTTTGAAGACCTGGGCCTTGGTCACTTTTCAAATATAATTTAAATAGCAACATTCTAATACTGAGAAACAATGGCTTTATTTTTATTCACAAAACTTCACAGTGTACAATAACAAACCACACAAACCACTGAGCATTAAAGCCATTAACCAAAATTGCTCTCACCATGAGGCAAAGACTTTACTATCAAGATTAACATCATATTCCCATGAGCTGAAGCAAACTTTTACTTAGAATGAACATTCATAAAAATACAGTGGGACAAATCTGTACTTTTTGTGCAGATTTTATTCTTCTAGATCATAAGAAAATATTCCCATAAACACTTCTCTTTCTTTTCAGTTGAAACATTTAAAATCAAAATAAAATATTTTTTTGCAACATGTATCATCCAAAACTGTCAGCAGTAAATGTACATGGTAATACTACTACTCTCCACTAAGACTTTTTCCTTATGTTATATCTGTATCTTTTACCTTACATGCCTCAAGTATTTTCATAAAGAGCAATCCCTTAAACAGCCACTGAAATGAAGCAACCTCTACGGTTAAATACAACTGTTTAACATTTCACCACAATATACCTAGAAATTAAGTTTAGAAGTGTCAAAGAATACAATGTTGAAATGATACCATATCAGTTATTTTAACCATGAGCATATGTAAATACCCACAAAGGAATTTGGCCCAGTCACCAGATAACATTTTTCTCTTCTGAAAATTGCCACAGGATCTTCAATAACCATAAACTGCTTTAAACTCCATTTCACATCTCATCAAAAAACTCGTGCCTCCAGTAGCAAAATAACTTTTGACACAATGCCTAAGCAATAACTTGATACTGAGTAAGATATAAAAGTCAAATCCATCAAATGGGCAGCATCACTCCCTTCCTGCCTTGGGTTTTCTTAGGATGATTTCTGTCACAGTAATGACCATATCATTCCCTTCTTAGTTTGTGAGATTTGATGAGGTACGGAATGCACTATTTCCATGTCTGTCCTAATTCAGTCTGATAAAAGGTGAAAAATCTATACTTCAGTACTTCACTAATCATCAATACAGCTTGATGATTAGATTTTCATAAATTTGCCATGAATTTAGCATCCCCAAGGATAAACTAGATGTAACTACAGACATAAAATTTTTTCACATGGCTTTTAAGAACGCTTGTTCACTCTGGTTAATATTCTGTTAGTCTCTGTATTAGGGATGAATAGATCATCATGATTAATATACTATGTTTGCGCAATGTGCTTGATGCAAAATTTGTAAAAACACATTTTTAATAACTTGCTATAAAATTTACTAAGCCCATTTTTCCTAACTCTCCTGCAGGATTTTAATGTCACATTTTGAAGACGTGTGCAATTCAGAGTCAGTGAAGCCAAAGTGACAGTGCCAACACACAATGCTGCCTTAAAACTCCGCTCTGATCTTGTTAAATCTTTCACACGTCTCACACGTGGTCAGAGAATTAACAAGATAATTCCACTTAAGCTCCTCACTTGCTTAAGCAGACATACATTCTTGCTCTTCCAATCCATCCACAGTTGCTATTCTTTTATAGTTCTTTGTATTTCTGCAGATTTAGGGTTTAAGATCACAGTTCCAAAAACATTTCTGTTTTGGTAAAGAAAATAAAATGCAGGTATCATATCCAGAACAAAAAGGAAAGGAAAAGGAGAAAAGGGAATAGGAAACCGTAATACAACTCTGAGACAGTAAAGCATTTCAAATTGTTTCTGCATAAAGTTTCACCCATCACACCTTCTCGGTCTTCCCATAAAAAGTATGGGAAAAATGTTTCTAAGCTCAATATTCCACAGTTCACATTCTCATCTGCCATGATTTAAATGTCATAATTCAGATCCAGCTCTGCCTAAATGAGAACACGAGCCTTAATATTGTTCATCAGATCCCAAGCCCACCTTCTCTCCTAGTTTGTACAAGTTCAGTGACAATTTAATCATCTATACAAAGGGAGAAATGCCAAAGGGAGAAACTAATTCTTATTTCTACACTCCTGGGATGCAAGAGAACTCAAGTCCAATTACCTTCCAAGAGCACAGATAAGACTTTTAACCTTTGTCTCCACATTCTAGACAGAAAACAAGAGGCTTAAGGGCAGTGTTACTGCCACCTTACAGTTTTCAGTACGTCCAAGTCTCCACATTCCAATGCCAAAATACTATTCGCAGTATTGGTTAAGAACTCACTTCATTTTTTTGGTACTTACTGTTATAAAAAAACCAACAACAAAACAAACCTAAACACTGCAATAATGTAAATGCATTATAGAGAAGGAAATAAGAAGAAAAGCAGGAATTCCCAAACCAGATAAACTGCACATGCTTAATATTCATACGAAAACGTGTATCTGACAGTTCCAAAAAGTGGAACATTGCCATTCCAACCTAAAAAGGAAACCCTGTGTTTCTTGCTGTTAGAAGGGGGAATTTTAGGTGTGTTATAGAAATTAGGATTCTTTAAATTTTTCAGTGCTTCACTGATTTAATGTTTTCTACGATAGTCTAACAGATAGTGCAACCCCGATGTCCTTGCTCTTTAAATTTGTATTTAGAATTACTTTCCTAAAACTAAGTCCAATGATAAATAGCAACGGCACCACAACCATCAAGAAAACCTTGCTACCTTGTAGGACTTCCTCTTCCCAGCTGTTCTCACTTACTGTGCAATTTGTATGGAACTGTTTTTTCTCACTTTTTCACTTATTTTCGTCTCTAGTAAAATTGTAACATGAGTCACTTCAGGAAAACTACATTATTTCCTACCAAGCGTTATTTCCTAACCAAGAGTTAAACATGACCAAATATTCATCTCTACCATTGCAAAGCTCAAAGGGATAAAAACGAAAGTAACCAAGTTACCAAAGCAACTCAGAGAAGCAGAGCACTGCAGGTGACTCACCCGAGTTGGGGTCAGAGTTGCCATCAGCTTCAGTCCTCTTGTCCGGTGAAGCCTGGTCGTAGAATTCGTCCTGCGGCTGAACCAGAGGGAGAGGGTGTGAGATCAGGGTTCCACCACCCACCGGCTCGTGGTCTCCCAGACCACTGTCACTGCAGCTTTCCTGGGAGCCATCGGGGAGGTGAAATGTAACACGGCGCTGGGACTACAAAGAAGAGCACAGGACATGCTGATTAGTGCTCTTCTTTTCTGTTCTCCTGACTCTTGTTTTTTGATGTTTTTTTAAACTTTTCACATACAAATAAATTCCTGGCAATGCTTATGAGGCTATTGTTATTACCGTGTTTGCTTGTTTGTTGTTTTTTTTTTTTTCTTTGGCTTGCTTTTAGAGCAACCCAGGGAAGATGGCAGGCAGGAGAGCCAAATTTCAAAGGTCTGCACATGCTCATCTGTGAAATAAGCTGCTCATAAGAAAGTTAGGTATATTTCTCATAATTTTAAAAGCATGATCTAAAAAAAAAAAAAATCTCTGAGAAGTACAAAATCATTGCAAACTACGTTATGAAAAGCAAATGACATCAGAAATTGTAATACGTATATATTTTCTGAGGTTAAAACCTGTATTATCAGTGTTCATACTAGGACAATGTCCATCATGTTAAACAAACCAATAAAAATGGTTGTCATCTTCCAGGATGACAGAAGGATACATAAATATGTCTCTATAAGGATATTTAACTGATATCAATTATCTAACTAATATAGATATTTAGGGTTGATAACATATCCGTGAAATCACAGTGTTCGGCAAAGAATCACAGAATGCAATGATGGAATAAGCAATTACCACTCTGATAAGAGAAACAAAAATAAACAGCACAAAACTTTTTCAAAACAACACAGTGAACGAAAGCCAGAATTACGAATTTTCCTGAACTTCTTAGAAAAACCCCACAGTCATCTCAAAAAAAAAAATAAAATAAAAAATCTGCAGTGTACGCTTGGTTTAGTTAACCATTATTGATTTTTGAACCTCTCTCATCTGGAGAAATAACCCAACTTTGTGAATTGTGGCCACAGAATGATACAGTGATTCCCCATGAGCTCCAGAGCCTATAGCACTGCTGCAAATTGTTTAGCAACCGCGACTGTGGGATTCATGAAAGGAATATTACAGGTCTTCATGGATCAAAATACTGCATCTGTGAAGCATCGGAAACAACTAGTTCAAGAGCATCTCAAGAGAGTGTTTAAATTAAGTTAAGCACATCTTCCCACAAAAATGAGTTTCAGCAACAGGGAGCCTGAGTGATCTGGTTAGCTAGATTGGTTTAGAATAAAGAAGAGATTCAAAAAGTTTGCCTTAAGCTTAATAACTGTTTAGTTTAGTGGTTGCTTTCTTATCAGTATTAGCCATTTGAAAGTTATGGGTTATGTCTAAGGTAATCTTACAGAGTCAGTAGAGAAAGGAACATCAGGAAGATACTACAACAGGTATCTTCTACTAGTTACCAATTTTTAAGTAGTTAAAATCAGATGTCCCGTATCCATCCCAAATCCAAATGAGTTTTCCTGAAGTTAATGGAAAACGAATCAGGCCCTGACTCTCCTTTTTTTGCCCTGAGTCTCTTTTCTTCATACTTCTTTTTTTTAATGAGAAAAACCTCAAGTTAATACTACTAACTGTATATTTGCTTATTAAAAACTATTTGTTAATGGTAATTACTACCATTTTACATGATGATCAATATCCTTTACCAGGTTTCTTTTTATTTGTCTCCCTTGGGTGGACATAGATAGTTGATTAAGTCAATTTTGGATTACTATGTAATTCGGTATAGAAATACATGTAATACTACTTGCTCTTGGCTGTGATTTTATAATTAGCATTTTGCTTTTAAGTTCCTTTCCTAGCTTTAGGATTAGAATCCAACTGTTCCAAAACCAAACAGATCCTCTGAGTCACTGAGTTGTATTCGTTTACATCAACAGAGGACCTATATATATATACTATCACTAAGCAAACTTCTACCTCACACTTTGTAGCTTTTTCTTACAACTTCTTCATTACAGAATTGTCGCCCTGAACATTTTTTTTTAAATTGCTAGCAGGCTCTTTTTTTCTTTCCCTTCAAAATGAACAAAATAGAAATATAGCTAACTACACAGCTTAAAATCTTATCTTCTTGTGTTTATTTTCAGTAACCCAAATTTTGAGATCTGTTTTTCCGAAGTAAGAATTTATGTCACTAGTAAAATCAGTAAGAGGAACAAGAAAAGGAGATTACTTTCTTTTTTTTTTTTTTTAACTAAAAGATTCTATGAGAAAATATGAATGACTGAGAAAATAAATTCTTAAAGTAAGAGGGGAGATGAAAATTTCAATTTAAGATTCTGCAAAAGAATTAAACCTCTGTAATTAATTAACCTCCCAAATAAACATAAAAATACATAAATACAAAAATGTCCAGTTTCATGAGTTATGTAGTAAAAATACTGATCTTGAGTAACAAAAGCTCCTCATACTAATGTAAATCTGCTTTGACTCTATACTGACAGGCGACCAGTCAGCCAGTAAAACGACACAGGACTAACACTAATACTGGCAACTTCTTAGCTGATAGTGCTATAAATTTTTAAATCCATACTTTATATGATAAGAAAAAAATATATTGGTTTGGCTTTCTGAGCCTCTCACTGACGACCCCACAAATCATAAAGGATTACAGAAACATCTAAAGGTCACGTAAACAGTGATCCAGTTCCAGAGATGATGAACGGACAGTATGCAGTCCGTCAAGAAACTTTAGACTAAGCCCTGCCATCAAAACAACGAGGGCAAAAAGCCTTCCACAAAGAGAGACTCAAAGCAAAGGTTTAAGTTTAGACATATCATATTAATTGCAAGAGAAGACTGTCACTCAACCTACTGAGAGCTTATGAGGGTGTTAAACGATGTGACATGTGGCCACCTCCTCCAGCTGCACTGGTCCAGGACCCGCCTGCCCAGCCACTGGAGCCCAGCCCAGTGCCTGGGGACGTGGGGTCTCTGCCCCCGCTGAGGGGTGCATCTGCCACTTTCTCCTGTGCACTAGCAAAGCTGCTGCAGCACTGAGACTGAGCATGTATCCCGGACACAAACACGTGGGCACACACAGAGGACACTGACACAGCCACAGCTGTGGCTATACAGCCAACCAAAGACAAGGCTGTGCCTCCAGCAGCACCCACATTCAGGACTCACACCAGACACAGGCACAGACAGCCACGTCCCCTCCTCCTCTTGGGCTGGCAGAAGCAAATGGTCGCTAGTGCAGCACACACACCACACTCCCCAGGTTCACAAACACATGCACATTCATGAATCCCCCCAAGCACGGTGCAAGTCACAGAAAAGTTTTCTGGCCGAGCCAGATGCCCTTAGCTTTCCCTGAAGGAGCTCTGCAGCCATTCTGTGGTAACCATTTAATGTTAAAAACTTTCTGATGCTGCAGACTTTTTAATAGCTAAAACTTCCTTATCCTAATCACAGAATGGTTAGGGTTGGAAGGGACCTCTGGAGATCATCTAGTCCAACCCCCCTGCCAGAGCAGGGTCACCTACAGCAGGTTGCACAGGACAGCGTCCAGGCGGGTTTTGAATGTCTCCAGAGTGGGAGACTCCACCACCTCTCTGGGCAGCCTGTTCCAGTGCTCCACTACCCTCAAAGTAAAGAAGTTCCTTCTCATGTTAAGATGGAACTTCCTATGTTCAAGTTTATGCCCATTACCCCTCGTCCTATCACTGGGCACCACTGAAAAAAGACTGCTCCCATCCCCCTGGCATCCTCCCTTTAAGTATTTGTAAGTATTAATAAGATCCCCCCTCAATCTTCTTTTCTCTAGACTAAAGAGATCCAAGTCCCTAAGCCTTTCTTCATATGAGAAGAAAGGCTTCTTCACACACCCCATGCACACCCAGTTTGGGGAAGGTACAGGCACTCACAGAATCACAGAATGTCCTAGATTGGAAAAGACCTGTAAGATCATCGAGTCCAATCGTTAACCTAACACTGACAAGCCCACCACTAAACCATGTTCCTGAGCATATCTACATGACCCTTAAATACCTCCAGGGATGGGGACTCCACCACTGCCCTGGTTAACGCATTCCAATGACTAATGCCTCACCCCCAGCAGCTGGCACCCGGAACATGGGCTGTGACCCCCTCACTCGTACATTGAGTTTCTACTCTACAATAGTATCAGGGACTCTCCTTTCAGAGGAAATTCCTACAATGTGCTCAGACTATGTTTGTATTTATCTGCTTCCTCATGCAACAAAATGCAGCTTTGAATTCTTTTTACTTGAAGACAGAATCAAGTTATTCTGAGTAATGAGGTTTATAGTTGGTACAACACTGGGACTAATGATAACAAGTAATTACAATTTTAATTATGCTACAACATATGCAGGATTATATACAGGATGAGATAAGGTTATGGTTCAGGTCCACAAAACTTGGCCAAAATGAAAATCTAAAATTTGTGACATATTCAATCATAAACCATAACTGGGGG
>NW_009647019.1:662522-681134 GCF_000708025.1 Charadrius vociferus | reverse complement strand
TTTTTTTTTTTTTAAAACTAAAAGATTCTATGAGAAAATATGAATGACTGAGAAAATAAATTCTTAAAGTAAGAGGGGAGATGAAAATTTCAATTTAAGATTCTGCAAAAGAATTAAACCTCTGTAATTAATTAACCTCCCAAATAAACATAAAAATACATAAATACAAAAATGTCCAGTTTCATGAGTTATGTAGTAAAAATACTGATCTTGAGTAACAAAAGCTCCTCATACTAATGTAAATCTGCTTTGACTCTATACTGACAGGCGACCAGTCAGCCAGTAAAACGACACAGGACTAACACTAATACTGGCAACTTCTTAGCTGATAGTGCTATAAATTTTTAAATCCATACTTTATATGATAAGAAAAAAATATATTGGTTTGGCTTTCTGAGCCTCTCACTGACGACCCCACAAATCATAAAGGATTACAGAAACATCTAAAGGTCACGTAAACAGTGATCCAGTTCCAGAGATGATGAACGGACAGTATGCAGTCCGTCAAGAAACTTTAGACTAAGCCCTGCCATCAAAACAATGAGGGCAAAAAGCCTTCCACAAAGAGAGACTCAAAGCAAAGGTTTAAGTTTAGACATATCATATTAATTGCAAGAGAAGACTGTCACTTAACCTACTGGGAGCTTATGAGGGTGTTAAACGATGTGTGGCCACCTCCTCCAGCTGCACTGGTCCAGGACCCACCTGCCCAGCCACTGGAGCCCAGCCCAGTGCCTGGGGACGTGGGGTCTCTGCCCCCGCTGAGGGGTGCATCTGCCACTTTCTCCTGTGCACTAGCAAAGCTGCTGCAGCACTGAGACTGAGCATGTATCCCGGACACAAACACGTGGGCACACACAGAGGACACTGACACAGCCACAGCTGTGGCTATACAGCCAACCAAAGACAAGGCTGCGCCTCCAGCAGCACCCATTCAGGCCTCACCCCAGACACAGGCACAGACAGCCACGTCCCCTCCTCCTCTTGGGCTGGCAGAAGCAAATGGTCGCTAGTGCAGCACACACACCACACTCCCCAGGTTCACAAACACATGCACATTCATGAATCCCCCCAAGCACCATCACAGACCCTCTGTCCACCCAGCACCCCTGCCTGGATCCCTGCCCCCTTTACCCACCCCACAGGTCCACAACTTGCCAGCTGGTCCAGCTGGGTGCTCACTGCACACACACAGCACTCACACGCTCATCCCACAGGCAACTCACGCTCATGGGTCCCTCCCTAATACCAGCACGGACCCTCCACCCACCTGATAACCCTCCTCAGACCCGGGGCCTCCTATTCACCAGCTGGTCCAGTTTGGAGTTTGCCAGTGTACCCACACACAGAATCACAGAATCACAGAATCACAGAATCACAGAATGGTTAGGGTTGGAAGGGACCTCTGGAGATCATCTAGTCCAACCCTCCTGCCAGAGCAGGGTCACCTACAGCAGGTTGCACAGGACAGCGTCCAGGCGGGTTTTGAATGTCTCCCGAGTGGGAGGCTCCACCACCTCTCTGGGCAGCCTGTTCCAGTGCTCCACTACCCTCAAAGTAAAGAAGTTCCTTCTCATGTTAAGATGGAACTTCCTATGTTCAAGTTTATGCCCATTACCCCTCGTCCTATCACTGGGCGCCACTGAAAAAAGACTGCTCCCATCCCCCTGGCATCCTCCCTTTAAGTATTTGTAAGTATAAGTAAGGAGAAGGACCCATGTCCTTCTCCTCAGGGCTGCTCTCCAGCCATTCCCCACCGAGCTTGTATTTGTGCTTGGGATTGCCCTGACCCAGATGTAGGACCTTGCACTCGGCTTTGTTGAACTGCATGAACTCTCCGGCCTGTCCAGGTCCCTCTGGATGGCATCCCTCCCTTCCAGCATGTCTACCTCGCCAAACAGCTTGGTATTTCTGACAATCCTAGTTGTATAAAATGTATTCTGATGCCAGAATTTATAATTTCGTCCCATACAAATCTATTGCTTTGGAAAGTGACATAGAGTAATAAATATACAAGAATTGGTAGGAATTGTATCTCAGTATGGATTTCTAGAAATGGTGGGCCAATACCAGTTAGGTTTGGGCACCGCTTGTGAGGCTAAGCTTTTTGCTGCTGCCTCATTTTCTCAGAAACCCTCATACACAGGCAGAAAGTGGGCTGTAAATAGTATAAGTTATTTTGTTGACCTGAATGCTGAAAGTCGGAAGCAGAGGAAAGACCATGCTATGTGACATCGAGTGTTTGAAATGTCCTATGGCAGATGAATTATGAGCTATGTTGGAAATAGAACTTTAATGTAGGAAGTATAAACACTAGTTTTCAAAACTGTTCAGGGCTTTGCACTGTATACTGGCTTCTAAAATGCATTTTACTTCCAATTATGTGCTTGAATCAAATAGCAAGTTACAGAAATTAGCATTAAGAGGAGCTTTTCCATGGTGAGATTGTTTTATTCTGAAAACCAGACTTTCAAGCTTTGTACAACTATTGTATTGTTTTTGCTAATCAGGGATCCAAGAAATAATTATACTATTGTTCCATTGCTGAATGTCTCACAGGGACAGATTTGGCTGCAGATCCTATCCATTGTTATAAAACAAGCTATAATTAAAAAAACATTTCTACATTTGTTTGTCTCAAACAGAACCTGCTGAATTTTAACCAAATGAGGTGGTTGCTAAGTTTACAAATCAGGTACTTTAAACAAAATCGCTCAATATAGTTTTAAGCTAAAAGCCTTGATTTCTGTCTGTAATTTTCCAGACAAGCAGAAGTCACCAAAACATCTGATTCATAGCAAGTCAAATTAAGCTTTACAGAATGGGCCATGTATTTGCATATCTGAATACAATATTCAAGTATGACACATTTTCAATTGTTGTTGAGATCTCTTATTTCAGATGTGGAGATTTTGCACCAACAAAAATCCCTTTCCTTTCTGAACTATTATGTCATACTCTGTGTTAGGAATATTATGAAGGAAAAACAAAGACAAAGAAAGCATTTGGGAATATTTTCCTTATGGAAAGAATGTCGATATGGAGGTTTAAAGAGAAACTTGGAAAAACAATATACTTGTATGGAAAATAAACAGAAGAATCTATACATGACATACTTTAATGAAACTTAAACCCCACTCACGAATAAAGAAGTCAGAGAAGAAACATAATAAAATAAAATCAAGTGTGAACAGTAGAAAAATACTCTAAAAAGCCTACGAAATGATGATGATAAAGAAGATACTGTTTGTGCACAAATTTAAGAAAATATTGTAAGGACAAAAAAAAAACCCTGTGCTTCATTGGAGGTCCTCTGTAGAAGATGTCTGTTTGATAAAGTTTGTTACTCTTAGGATCAAAACAAAGACTCCTGGTTCATGTACTAAAACATAGACTTTTTTTTTTTTCTTTTATGAGATCAAACCTGTAAAAAGAAGTCGTCAACTCACAACAAACAGACTAAGAACAGCTTCAGAGGGGAAGAGAAAAGATCTGCTGGGCACAACCAAGCTTTAAAATACAGTTTTAACAAACTACAGTCTAAACATTTCTTGTCTCCTAAGATAAACCATATTTTTCCCTTAATTTCCTTTGCTGAAAGCACAAACAGGGCACCTTTCAATGTGGCAAAATTGTGACCTGGGACAAAAAGATTATTTTTAAACTAAAATACAACAGGAAACTTAAACAAAACATATCTATGTTTGTATTTGCTCCACAGAAAGAATTAGCAAGGTCTTTGAATAAATGTATGGTTGCTGTACTAGTTCGGTTTATAAGTAAACAACGTTTTTTTACATTTTTTTTTTCTGTTCTGATCGACTTAATGAAAGCCCCCTAAAATCTACAATCTACCTTTTTGCTTTCCAGATTGGAAAGATGAATGAAAATATATTTCTGAACTGTGACCTTCTTTGAAAGTGTGTAGTTGTGGTTTATCTCATAGGAAGGTCCCAAAGCACCTCAAACAGGGCTTTGTATAATTCAGCTCAGTGGCCACTAATACACATTTTCTTCCCTTGTGTTTCACTCAAAGCTACAAAAGAATATGAATCTGAGATATAACCTTCTACTTAGTAAAAGTTGCCATTGCTTCTCTCAGACAATCTTGGCTCAACTCTGCATTTTGTACAAATTGTGCAGTAGAGCCCTGCAATTTGCTAAGAGAAAGAAGGTTATTTTTTTCTTGGCTACATCTAAACTAAACTCGCTCATGCAGTCCCCATGGCAGTCCTTATTCAAGGTTTCTACATGCATCACAGGATAATCCATTCTCCATGCCCATCTTGATATCTTACCCACAGACCAAGATAATGGAGACAGATAAGTTTTCCATCAATCTCTCAGGCTAAGCTAAGAATGAAAAAAGAAAAAGCAATTCATACTGCATCTTCATGCTACATCCTCATACCACGCTACCCATACAAATAGCTGGAATGGTTAGATATTTATTCCACCCCCACCCCACCCCCCAAGGTAACAATGCTAGTACAGATGTCAGAATGTAAATTGTTGCTATACCACACAATCATTTGATTCCTTTGATCATCGAAGGAACCTGAAGGTGCACAAGTCTATGGGGCCTGATGAGATTCATCTGTGGGTCCTGAGGGAACTGGTGGACAAAGTTGCTAAGACACCATCCATCATATTTGAGAAGTCATGGCAGTGCGAAGTTCCCACTGACTGGAAAAAGGGAAACATAACCCCCATTTTTAAAAAGGGAATAAAAGAAGACCCGGGGATTGGAGAGACATGGATTTGATGGGTTGACTACTTGATGGAGAAGGAATTGGTGGTATGGTCAAATTCAAAGAGTTGTGGTCAACGGCTCAATATCCAAGTGGTGACAGGATGAGTGGCATTCCTCAGGGGTCAGTATTAGAACCTGTGCTATTTAACATCTTTGTCAGGGACATAGACAGTGCGATTGAGTGTGCCCTCAGCAAGTTTGCTGACAACACCAAGCTCTGTGTGTGGTCGACACACTTGAGGAGAAGGATGCTATCCAGAGGGACCCGGACAGGCTGGAGAGATGTGCCCATGAGAACCTCATGAAGTTCAACAAGGCCAAGTGCAAGGTCCTGCACTTGTGTTGGACCAATCCCAAGCACAAATACAGGCTGGGTAGAGAATGGATTGAGAGCAGCCCTGAGGAGAAGGACTTGGGGGTGCTGGTGCATGAAAAGCTCAACATAAGCCAGCAATGCACATTCGCAGCCCGGAAAGCCAACTGCATCCTGCATCAAAAGAAGCATGTCCAGCAGGTCGGGGCGGATGATTCTACCCCTCTACTTCGCCCTGGTGAGGCCACACGTGGAGTACTGCATCCAGCTCTGGAGCTCCCAACGTAGGGACACAGACCTGTTGGAGTAAGTCCAGAGGAGGGCCATGAAGATGATCAGAGGGCTGAAGTACCTCTCTTATGAAGACAGCCTGAGAGAGTTGGGGCTGTTCAGCCAGGAGAAGAGAAGGCTTCAGGGAGACGTTATAGCTGCCTTCTGGTACTTAAAGTGGGCCTACAGGAAAGATGGGGAGGGACTCTCTGTCAGGAGTGTAGTGATAGGAAAAGGGGTAGCAGTTTTAAACTGAAAGAGGATAGATTTAGATTATGTATTAGACAGAAATTCTTTACTGTGAGGGCGGTAAGACACTGGAACAAGTTTTCCAGAAAAGTTGTGGATGTCCCATCCCTGGAGGTGTTCAGGGCCAGGTTGGATGGGACTTTGAGCAACCTGGTCTAGTAGCAGGTGTCCCTGCCTATGGCAGGGGGGGCGGAATTAGGGGATCTTCAAGGTCCCTTCCAACTCTAACCATTCAATGATTCTATGATTCTTCTGCTCAATTTTGCAGTACTAAGATTTCACTGAAATCAGTAAATATAGTAATATAGTAACTGTAATATAGTAACAGAAAGCATAACTACAATAACCTATTATATGTCTCTTGCTACTTAGGCCACAGAGAAATGGCCTTTTCTTCAGGGTGAAAATATTACCAGTTACAGTCTGCCCACTGACTGGGGAGGAAATAACTGCTTGATGGTCCCAAGTACATTTAAACATAGGGAGAAAACAGTCCTTCTGTTTGGGAGTTGTTTTAGTTTTGCAGAGTCAGTGAATGACGAAAGACCTGCAGTCAAATCCTATGGTTTCAGTCATGTTTTAAGGTAATATCACTTTCTTCCTTTGTTTATGTAGTGACATTGCTTCATTTTATTTCATGAAACTATAGTCTTTGGGCCATAAATTCTTTTTGGGTTTTGTTGGATTTGTTTTTCGGTTTTTTTAATTGGACACTCTAAAGACTGACAAACCTTTAACTAAAGACACTAAACACAGGACTATCAAATATATAATATGATTTTATTTTACATTTTGCCTTTCTAATATCCATTTAGAAGGTAAACACTCCTCTTCCTACTAAGCATTGTTATGTACCTGTGATCATCTTGACTGCAAGGTAAATTTGACCTAATGGGAAAGCCGAGTGTTACAATTTAATCTAGTCTAAATCAGAGTATTACCTTGTTCAACTTGGAAGTCTGGTAAAGTAGTAATAAATTTTCAACATTTTCAGTCTTAGCCCCCATCCTCCTGAATTAATTGTTTGAGACTCAAGAAATCAGTTCTAAGTCTACAGTTACACAAATTAATATCTCAGATGCATGGAAAGGTAAGTGGGGGGAAGAGATGGAAACTGCAGTACATGATAAAACATAAAAGAAAATAGCCGGGTGTGCTACCAGTATACAAGTAAGCTAATGCTCAGAAGCATTATTCACCCAAATGGTAGACACTAGTAAACCACAGTTCGCTAAATTTATTACATATTTCTTACCACAAACTCTGTGGAAAGCAACCCTGAGAAAATATTCATTACAATGTAATACTTTTGTAGATATCTGTTAAAAATTCATGTTGCATCTAGGACTGTTTTCTAAACAAGTTTGTAGTTAATCGAGAAAGAGACGTAGCTCTAGTGAACATTCATGCCATCCTAAAATACATATGATTGTAAAATAAAATTAAATGCCTTTTTGAGATGTCCGTAGTCAATAATTGACTACAGATGACTAGGTTAACTTAGGACATGTATTAGAAGACTTAAGGCATATTAATCACTTTGACAACTTTGTTATACTCCTTGACAGTAAAGAGACCTGAAATTTAGAATTTTCATATTTAAATGCCTAAAGTTAACCTACCAGTAAGAAAAGATATATCTTGCATTATGTTCATAACTATTTAGACTCCCAACTTTAGATATTCATCACCTGAAATTTTAGCTTCCATTAAGTATTTAGGATACAAGAACCTGACAAAACAGATCTCACCAGCAAAAAGATACTGCACTGATCGTGAACTGTCGTATCTGTTTCTCTGGCACATTTTATGAGAGCTTATTTGTATTACAGCACACAAAGAAAATCACATATAAACAATTTAGTTGTAATAGAATTATATTTTATGTGATCTTTAGTAATTTAAAGACTTCAGTGATCTTCAATTTATTTGTTTAGTTTGATTTTGGTGATGAGCTCCTCGTAGCAAGACAGATAATGCACATTACAAGTGCATTCAATTGAAAAAGCATTGCAGAAGTACTGTACCAATTATAACGATAACCAACATAACTTCTCTACACTCTCAGAAGTTTTACATTAGCAAAAGCATGTGTTGATCAATAATGTATATGAACTACTAAAACGTAGAAACAGCTGTTGCTGAAGTTTTACAAGTTTAATTATAATAATAAATTTGCCCTAATTTACATTCTGTGAAACTCATTTGGATTCGGTAATGTGAACAGGGTAATAAAGTTTCTGGGACTTTATTCTAACTATAAATTACGTTTTTAAATGTGAGAAAAAACAATGGAGAATATTTCCCATCTGAGGAACGTACATTATGTGGAGGTTGCTTATAAAAACAACCTGTTATTGTCTTATATGAATGACATAAAATAATGAAAATATTGACTGCTATATTTGTAATTATATTTATAATATTAATATAAATTATGTTTATAGCATTTAATGAGTTACAGAAGTATTCCTTCAACTAAGATTTATTAATTGTATTGAGCAAACTGATACACGTGGTATCATGTCAATAATCATTCTTGATACTGCATCTTATTGTTGAAACTGATAATTACTGTGTATTTATGCTTTCATCATGGTCAGTCACTATAGAAGACATGCAGAGTTATGCAGTACCAGGAAGCAGGAAACTTTCCAGTCATCTTCAGGAAAAAGAAAGATGTGATAAAACCCCCTTTAGTATTCTGTTCCATTAGCATTCTTTGGTATGGCGTATAACCTTGGAAATCAAGCAGGCCAGAGCTCTTGTGTAAAGGTAGCAATCTTTTGTCTGGGGGAACGCAGACCTTGCTCTATATTATAAATAACTTCAGGATTTGAATGCTTCGTTTTTAATTGTGTATATAAGAGGAAGAAAAACGTACTTCAAAATCCACAGATTTTGCAGCAAATAACCGTCTATACACTAGGAAATTTTGCATCATAGAGCTTTAAAGGTAGCCAGATTAACACTGTTTTAAAAGAAATAAAAAAAGAAGAAAAAAAGAAAATCTGAAACCCTTTAAACAATCGCCCTCTCAACCAACCAGTGCTTATAGTTACATCATTATGTCAATCTTCACTCTTATTTATGTGAGTTTGAGGAAATGCAATTAAGATCATATTTCTCCTCAATAAAGCAAGGATTAATATATGCAGAAAAAAACGTCTGAATTCACATAAAGATTTTAAAGATAACCTGTATTAGCATTGGGGCGGGAGGAGGGCAAGAAAGGGGGCTCTCAATTTAGGGATGCTGTAGGGGGAATAGTACATTAGAACATTGCCTCCTGAACTAGTACTAGTGTGTGTAACGGGTATCTGTCACTGACAGCTCACTGGGTTACAATTAATTCTGAGTCATCAGTCATGTCTTCTCCTGCAAGCACAGAAAGCAGAAACAGCAGCAGCATTGCCCTTTGAGGATAAGACCTTTTACATGCCATGATTCTAGAAAGCAGCTGTACATCTATTAACACAATGGACACTATAGCTGTCACATCAGATAAATGGATCCACATTGGAAAAGCTGAAAGTGGACATGATTGTCAAGTATAATACAGTTAAGCTGGTGTATCCTGGGAAAGATGCAATTTCTATAATATTTTAATTTTGAAACTAATATTATTATCCCAATCGATTGCACACACTGTAAGTTAAATAAAACACCCCTGTTAAAACATATCTGCATCTCTGCTAGAAAAGGACATAGACAATAATGAGTTTGCATCACAAAAATCTATGTTTTGTTACTTGGGACAGGAAATGGTTTGCTAAGAGCAGATTTCTAAATTTATTTTGTTTTCTTTTCTTATTTGAACCCCCAAAGCCTTGGAGTTTTCATTTTTTATATGCAAACATGTGCTACAGAAAATTTAAAAATAAAGAAATCCCCAGCTTTTCACTTAGGATTCTTCAGAGAACAATACATATTACAACAAATACTGACTATAAATTCTTCTTCCACCACATATAACACATACGAATATCTACCTACTAATATCTTATCATGTGAAAGCTTGGAAAACTAAATCCACAGAGAATGTTGGGAGTTTCAGCAGTTGAATGGGCTGCTTTGTTTTGATAATAGGTCTTTCATTCCTGTGTCATGTTGACTATTGGAGTAAGTATCTATTACATTAAATTATAGTCCCAAATAAGATGCAAAATGAAAAGTAAGCATAGTAAGGTGTTTCCACACAGATTTCTAGAAAAAAATATAAAAGATGCTTCATCAGCTTAACCAGTAAGAAAGCTAAAGTCTCATTTACTAACAAACAAGATGAAAAAGAAAGAGGAAAAAATAAGGCATGGAAATCAGCTACACAGAGAAGACAGTGGTACCACTGTACTATCACAACAGCAGATCCTTCACAGGTATCTTACTGTGAGAGTAACTAGTTAGAAATGTATTTTCTGCTGGCCTCAAGTAGAAGTCAAATGAGAGCTGACAAGAATCACTATTATTATTAGACTTCATCCAATTTTCAGTATTTTCCACAAATTACATATGGCACGCTCTCGACACACTGAAAGTTGTAGGGGAAACGAGAACTCTGACTATCTGGATAGTTTAAGAAAAGGCTGCCAATGCCATGAGTCCCCTTGGAAAAGGCTGAAAGATAACTTTGATAGTCCCTGTTCATGTTTTGGTGTTGATGATCAAACCTAATTTGTGCCAGCTGAGCTTAACATTAGTAAAGTGAACTCACATTGGTGAATTTCTTTCTTTCAGTGGTTTGAAAGAAAAACTTTGCAGAAGTCTTTTAAGTCACATCAACTGATGCTAAGAACCATCTACTTCTGCTTAGCTTCTACTGGAAATAGATTCATTAAGTCACGTATTCAAAACTACAGACCTTCATACTTGGCCTGTGACTACTCCAACATTATCTGTCTACAAAACTGGAGAAAGCGGGACATTGGACATCTACTTTGGACATAAAGCATTTAGTGATTGGTGCATATTTTTTTCCAAATTTACATACTAGCAAGTTTCTCATTTCACAGAATTTGTTGGATGCCATCACCTTTGATCCCACCATTTAAAACTGATGGACTTATTTGTGCACTTTCCACCTAAAGCACCCGCCCATGTCTATTAATACAGATAGCCAAAGACTGCTGACTTTTGAGCCCAACGTTTACTAACATTTCAAGGGTAATTTACATGTATTTTGCAAATGCTAGCTTTTCATTAGGCAAACTGACAAGCACAAACCTTCTGTTTCACATTTCATTTTATGCAAAAATATTAATTTAAATAAAAGCATGAAAAACACAGAGGCACAAATATTGTAAAGGTATATATATGCATGCCCTGTGTGTCTCTGTTTTCCAGAAAATACTAAAAAAAGAAGTCCAAAGAGGTTGTATCTAAACCTAAACCAATGTTTTACAAGTATTGCTGTTACGTCACAATATGTTCTATGTTACATCACTAGTTATCTACAGAACAGACAAGACATGTTTCTGAGTGAGAATTCAGCATTAGAGCAATTATTAAATATACTAAAACTATTTAAGGGCAAATTGAACTGAGTTGCACTATTTCTTAGTATCAATTTCTCACATAGTAGTAGATCAGGATCCTGTCTGATATGCACTACTATGACAGGTGGAAGAAAGTGCATGGTGGTACTTTGAGATTTAAGGTGTTATCAAGCTATAGAATACATCACAGAGCTCAGTGCCTGTTGAAGCCACCTTATCTCAGTCTTCACAGGTTGACAAGGCATGTAAAGAAAGCATCCAACCCCCCTGGTTTCAACTTTATTGTTGACAGATCACAGATACGGAAGTCTGAGATATTTCCACAGGAACTGCAAGTTGGGTGATAACTAGTCAAAAATGACAGATAACCACACCCACTTCAGCAAGAATCTGAAAATGGAAACTTTTTTTTTTTAGAGAGAATGAGCAGAGGAAGGAGCTGTCATTATTACACTACAGTTACTAATAATATAAAAAAGCAGTGAAAATAGCAGGGAAAACAACTTTAAGGCTGAGAAAATTCTCTGAAACGGAGACTTTAGTACTTGTTCACACAATTTTGAATTTCATTTCTAGAAGGAATAAACATGGACCAAACCTAGAATTTAGTACGGTCACTGGAAACTTTCTCACTGATATCAATGGGATTAGGATTGGTCTCACAGCATCTTCACAAGTCCTAAAGCTAATAAAATCCCAAGTTTTTCCTGTCAACTAAGAGTCGATGTTCTGAATGTTTCTGACTTTACCAGCCTTTTCAATCTAAATTATGTTACACACAGGTATTGTATTTTGTTCTGAAGACACTCATGATACATAATCTACTTTTTTTTCCTTGCAGTGTTGGATTTTCTTCTCCAGTGTGTGCTAACAACTGTTCTCTGGATATATAAATTTAAATCTGATTATGGCTTCTTAAACAAGCTTTAAGTATAGAATCATAGAATCATAGAATCATAGAATCATAGAATGGTTTAGGTTGGAAAGGACCTTGAAGATCATCGAGTTCCAACCCCCCTACCATGGGCAGGGACACCTCCCACTAGACCAGGTTGCCCAAGGCCCCATCCAGCCTGGCCTTGAACACCTCCAGGGATGGGGCCTCAACAACCTCTCTGGGCAACCTGTTCCAGTGCCTTACCACCCTTAAAGTGAAAAGTACATTAAATAATCACTTAGGTTTGACATTAAGTGTTTTGTGGGTCAGTGTTTTGTGTGTGTGTGGATTCCTGTGCTTGAACCTCTTAGAATTAGCTTGATATATTCTTTTAATAGCTTATTTCTTTAGTTTCTAAATGGAGTTCAAACTCTTACGTGTAATTCATTAATGATATATGAAGCATACCCTCAACTTCTGAATTACACAATGGCCAAAAAATCCTAGTCAAAAATTATGCTGCAGTCAAAGTGAGATCAACATTTCAGTACAAAATGACAGACATGTTTCACTAAAGGCCAAATCCTGCAGTTATTCTTCAGAAGGTAATAGAGACCTTGCACCGCAGCGAGGATTGCTGATTTCACCTACAGGTAATTATTCCATTAATACCTCCATTATGCAGAGACAGAATGGCAAAACTACTAAAACTGTCAAACATGCATCACATGTCCTCATGTATAAGCAGGTTATAGAATAGTCATAGGAGTCCCACTCGGCACAGATGTATTCCCTTTGCTCCTTATAACAGCACATGCTTTACACCAAGGCAGAGTGACAACAGCTATAAAACTGTACTGGAGTAAACCAGCAGGTAGGCTAGTTAGATCAGTGTTTTTCATATCAGGCATTTCTCTGGAAGATATCCTGGAATTGGGGAAAAAAGCAGGTAAGTCTATGTTTGGATAAATGCTTATCACAAAATCATCTTTTTTCATGGGAATAGTCATAGATAATATTTATTGTAACTAGTTTTATTGTAACTAGTTTTATGGAAGAGAATACAATCAAAATTATTAAATAATTCATTCTGCACCGAATGCAAACAAGACCCTAAAACATGTATATATATAAGAGATTAGAGAAGTGCCTTGTGTGCACTTTGAAAAAGACCAGAGGGTATGGGCTTTGCTCCAGAGAGGCAAGGTTATTTAACATTATTGCTTAGGAAAATGCACAGTTCAAAATCTCTAGAATTGAAACTAGAAAACCTCTGGATAATGTATTTTTAATAGCAGTCCTAATAACAACAGTAAAAGTAAGAAAAATAATCCAACATCAAACTGTATATTGTTAACTTCATTATGATGAAGGCAAATGTTTCCCACAAAAAATTGGTATGGTACATGCCTTGGATTGACAGATGGAAGGAAAAGAAAGGCAGATGTGCTCTAATTTCTTAATTTTTTTTTTTTTTTTTTTCCATGAGATGACTATCAGGTGTAGATGAAACTGCTTACTCAATAACACTGGCTACAGAAGTTCACCAGAGCAATAATGCCAAATATCCTTTAGGACTTTGCCCACTAGTATCATCTCAAATGATGTTCAGTAACAAGCAAAATGACTAACATCTGGCACTTTCCTTAGAAATGGCAAAACACCAACCAGGTCCAGTTTATGCAGCCCTTGTAGAGGGGACCATCTGGAATGCTAGCCTGAATCTTAACAATTAAAATCAGAGGCCAGGTCAGACAAGTAGCATCTTAAAGAATTCATGATACTGAGTTTCTAAGCTAAACTGAAAATGACAGAGAAGCCCACATGTGAGAGGATATAAGTAGTCATTCTCACCCAGGGGATGAAGTGTGATCATGTGGTTAAAGTACAGGACATGGAGTTAGAACACTGACTCTGTGACAGTTTTGGTGCGTAATAAAATGTAAGTCACTGTAATCAATAAAAAAGTTTCCCATCAAACTCAAAATCAGGTACCTGGGGTCTATCTTCCAGGTACTGAGGATCTCCTGATGGTGGCCAGCTGCTGTCAGCTGCCGGTGATGTGAAACACTCAACGTTTTTGCTTATTGATAAGTATGAAAGATCATTGCCTTTTTTTCAGCTAAGCATGATGCTTATGAAAGCTAACATGATATTTGCCAATGAATTTATGATGCTAAAATGGCAAATGCTATCCAAAGAAAAAATATTTTATTGTTTTATAATTTGAGGTAGGAGAAATATGTTTATAATTTCCATTTACTTGATTATAAAAGGCTTAACACGGAGCAGGGGAAGGATGGAAAAGAAAAGAGAAGAGTGGCACTGTGAGAAGTAATACTCAAATAATACAAGAAAGAATGCTGTTTCTTCACAAAATTTACAATCTGATTGAAGACTGGATGAAGTAAAGACAACAAGAGAGCCATAGGGAAATAACAAAGGTAGCAGTAACAGCTCCACATGATTACTATAGTTAGCTTTGTGTCCTCCTTGATGGATCTAAATCATTATGCTTTTTTTCTGGTTGTTTCTGGGGATATATTTTCCTTCCTAAAAAAAAAAAAAAAAAAGCTGCAGATCTCCCTTTGCTTTTTTTCCTTTTTTTTATTGCCTATTGCTCTTTTCTTTAATCTCCCAATTTCACTTTTATGATGATGAATTTTACTTTAAGATATTTCTTTTCATGCTTCAATTTTTTAAAACAATAACAAATAGAAATTTCATTTACTCCTCCCCCTTTAGACATTTCCTTGTAAAATCCAGTAGTCACGTACCTGCAAACAGCTACGGCATCTTTGGGAAAATAAACATAGGAAGACCCATTATCAAGTAATGGTGAGAACAGGATATTCTGCATAAACACTTCTATTAAATGTTTGTGAAATGACCTAAATGTAAGTTTTCCAATAATTACAGGAGTTGTTTTAATCTTAGAAGAGGCCATTAGCCTGTGATAGCACTCAGCTGTGTTTTAAGGCTATCCTTTATTGCCACCTTAAAGGCATTTTCAACTAAGATTTCTTCAAATGTACAAAAATAATTCTATAAGTATATGATACCATACATAAGTTATCCAAGTGAAACCACAGAACCATTCATTTCTGGAAAATTATGAATATTTTACACACTACACGATATGGACATTTTTCTATGATAATATCCAAATATTGCTTATGTAAATAATGGTGTGAAACTCCTCCAAACCAGCACCTCGATAACTTTTTTACTCAATCCTGCTGTCTAAACTCAAATATGACAAATGTGTGTGTTCTGCCAGCCTCCAGAATAAATACTTCAAACAGTACCAATGACAATTTTCACTGGTATCTAGCACAAAGACCCTCTATGTTTACTTGTGGTTGTGTTTAATTTCATATTGAGATGATTAATCAGAGTAAATGTCTTTATTTTCTGCTGTTTTAACTTCAAGAAATGATCTCTTCTGTTTTTATCCTATTATAAGGATCGTTACAAAAATGGGAAACAATTAACACTGGGTTTAATGTGTGAATGCCATAGAGCTGAAGTAATTGCACTCAAGGTCTGCTAACTTTTTAATCAGGCATTTGGTTGCAAGCTGCTCACAATTGATTCTGAGAGAAGAACTAACACAATCTAGGCAGAAAAAGCAGGTGTGCCAAAAAAGCAGACATGTTGGCAAAACCAATGAAAGAGTCTAGAGGGTAAAAGAAGCAAAAACTAATGGAAAATTCTTCTTAAAAGACTTTTGCTTGGGATTCAGTCATAACTGAGTGAAATTAATTGAAGCAAATGAGCATAGAGAGAGTTTTTTGACCAAAATAATTAAGAAATATGAACAGCAAAACCACAAAAGCTCAGCCTAGAGAAGACTTGCCAGTCAGAATCTTAGTGAGCAGAATTAATTAGATTGGGGAGTTGAAATTTTCACATGCATTTTGCTAAATAAATAAATAAGAAATACCATGAGAGGCTTCTGGAATTACAATTAGAACGCTTACTATTCTCAGCATTTATGCTTTGTTTTGGAGAAAAGAACAGATCCATTTTTATTTCTATTCATTAAAAATATTTTTTTTTTTCCTTTCTCTAATAAATCTGTTCTCTGCGATTAAGAGAGTCCTGAATTCAAAAGTGCTTACACAGCATAGCACTAGGTGGACTTATAAATTACATGTGTTGAGGAAGACTACGCTACACACACGTCTATGGAATCACAACAATCAAAGAAGCAAGTGCACCCACTTGCAAGAATGTAATCTAAATGAAAATTGCATGCTTATATCACTTTTCAAGTGAAAATACCCCTCCCTGGTTCATATACAGTACTACAACAGTAAACTCTTTTCAGGATTGCCCTCAGGGAAAATTTGATTAGGTTCATATGTTTGTGTACCATCTTCGAGGTCTGTGGGTTGGTTTTTTTTGTTTGGGTTTTTTTGTTTTGTTTTTTTTTTAATCGATATCTTTAATTAAATCATCTGTGTACCTAATTTCAACGACTTTGGCACACTTCTATATGAAATCCTTAGTTTATATAACCTTATATAGCAGTTCTGCATCAGGATCTTGAACAACCCCCCCAAAACTTCTAGATTAGAAACAAAACAAAACATGCTGATGAACCTTGTTAATGCAAATCAGGAAAGAATCTCACTTGTGAACCAGTAAGCACCACCCATCTTGGAAAAAAAAACAAAACCACAAAAAACCTAGATAATAGGTAATACAAGAGGTTTTAAAGGATTATTTCACAGATATCTCTGAAAACCTTGTACAAATAACACTTTTTAAAAGACGGACAAGTAACAAGATTAAGCTGAAACCCAGGCATTTTTAAAACAAAAATATTTTGCAAATCCTAATCCTTCCACCTAGCAACAATTTCCCTGTAAACTCCAGAAATGTTTCCTATCTTTTAGGCACATTTTGGTGAAGAAATGACTAATATGTCAGCTTCCATGCTTTGCTATTTCTAAGGCAAAGCAGGCAATGATGACTTAGAACTAGACTAACACATTATATTAAAAAGAGGGGCATCTAAACATTGTTCTAAACCTTTGCTGTTCTTTATTTTTTTTTTTAGATGAGTGAATCCTACAAGTACAAGATGTATTAATTTAAAGAGTCGCAGTATGCAAATGCCCACATCAAAACACATGGATCCAACACAGTCACTTCAAATACTTTTAGAGTTAGGTGAGTATAGAAGCAGTAGGATATTAGAAACTTTAATCATTGCCCTATTTGCTTTAATAAATAGCATCATCTGTTCTCAAATTGTTTACCAATATTTGAAAACAGCAAGTTGCAGCAGCTTGGGCATCAGCAGAGCAAAATAACAAGGACACCTTCTAGCTGATGCAGATGACCCAAGATGCCTAAAAGTTTTTCCCTGTTCCAATGCCTAAATGGAAGTGATTATGCAAAGCAATACCCAGTTCAATGGCCACTATCTCGCCTTGGGATAAGTATGGAAGAATAGTCACATATTTGTGAATCTGCCAACACTCCAATGACAGCTTTCTCTCTTTCACCTTCCTTCTAACAGCTATCGCTCAGTCACTCTACTGTCTGTCATCTGCAGGTGAAGGGTTTTACAGAAATGAAAGGCAGTGGTCTGGCACAGGGCCACCCACACACTCTCACAAAGAGACCCTTAATCATAAGGGACTTTCACATCTCTCTGATCTGGGAGCAATTCAGGATAGATGCCAGAAGGAAGAAGAACAAAGAAACCAGCATTTGAAAATTCACTCAGTGGCTTGATAATACTGCTGAGATGGCTTTTGCCAGATTAAACAGACATGCTCCTTTAGACCCTAAATATTGCTCTGAAACTAATTCCCCAAGCATTGTCCAGGGTTTAACAGGGGTTGGGATACCGACAATCAAACTTTGAAGTAATTCTTCAAATTCCAGCAGAGTTGGCTGCAGAGACAGCTAGAATATTCAGGTCTTTCCAGGCCAAGGAGAGAGAGGGCAGTTTGATTTCTTTGCAATTGTTGTCTTTAAAGGACTTGGACAAAGCAATTCTAACACGACAGCTTATTTCTAAAACACTTTAAAGTAAAGCATAGGTGTGTGTGGGGGTAGTGAACTAGCTGATATTTTTTTAATGGTGCCTACATTCAGCACAGTATTCTGACACTTTAGGAGAACACTACAGGAGCTGCAATACTTTAGTGAAGCCTGACAGGGTAAAGATCTTCCTTCACTTGCCATTTTGTTTTGAAGTGACAAGAAAGCTACAGGCAACAGAGGATTTCAAGACGAGCATTCTATCTGATACTCACATGAAGCATCATTGTATGCAATCCTCTAACTGATGTCAATAATACAAACTATAACTGTGTATAGGCAGAAAAACATCTTTTAAAAATCTTTGAAGCATATTTTGAAAGTGCCTAATGCTTTAGCTTCCTACATGCCCATACTCACCAACATAATTCCTCTGAGACACTCAAATGTTAAAAGAACCCATTTGCCTATCTATGTTCATTCAGTTGAACGCTCAGCAGGATCACTTTCTTGTGATGTTTCTAGTACTTGGGTTAATTTCATTACACTCTGCGAGATATTCATCATAAAGAAATATCAGGATATCAAAATGCAATGTAATACTTAATTCTAGTCCACTTATATGTGTGAATCAAATTAATGTCAATCTGGGAAT
>NW_009647019.1:575087-662505 GCF_000708025.1 Charadrius vociferus | reverse complement strand
TCTCAGCTTCTGCAGAATCTAAGTTTTTTTTAAAAAAAAAAATCTGAAAAGGTCTCAAAACCATAAACTGAATGAAGGCAATGTGGTGCTTGCTTTCTAAATCAGCGGACAGGCAGTTGGAGTGCCACTGCTATAACCCAAAGATTTGACAGGCTACAGCAGAGTTAAAACTGACAAGAGTCTTTTGTCATATTTTCCTGCTGCTATTCAAAACTCTCTGAGCAGTAGGAGACTGACGAGAAGGAGGTTAATTTTGCTCTGCAGCAGTTTAGACTGTAGAAGACTGAAGAAAATAAACACTATAGGACTGCTTTATTCCTGTAAATTGCAGCACATGTGATTTGGGGAAGATGAGTTAGGAAGGCAGCTACTTCTTCAACCCGACTTTGTAATGTCTTTAAATGGGGGGTGGAGGGGTGGTGTCTAATTTCTTGATTTCTTTCCTTTTAACAGTAAAAATCCAAGAAAAAAAAGCACAAATGTCATTTGTAATGCTTTACGTTGTTCCAGAATACTGTCACTGATGGAGAAACTACACTTTCTTTCGTCTTTTGGAGCAAGATGTAAGAAGCGATGGTTGGACTGCCATGGGGACATAAGCTAGATCTCTGCAGAGGATGCAAGGCATTTACACTGTGACCATGGAAGTGGCAGGGAAGCTGAGTCTAGAAATAAAAACTAACAGGAAAGATAACTGAAACTTGACTGAAAGAGGAGGATTGGAGTCAGGGAAGCGGTCTAAAACTTGTAGATAGGAAAGAAGAAGGAAATGAAAGGCAGCACAAAGACAGTGGAAAAGACCAAGGCTGTATGACAAGTCAAGGACAAAATAAGAATAGATATAAACTCTTATTTACCAGTGGGAAAAGATGAAGGTGGTGAAAGGAAACAGATGTTACAAGGAATTGGGAGAAAAGCCTCCAGCTGGCCCGCACAGTTAGGACTAGGAAATGGATGGAAGAGACAAGGAGAAATCCACTGAGTAAAGAAACTGTCTAGGAGAAAACACTCCCTGCTTGAGTGCAATAGGACAAAACTCTCCTGGGAATGAACCAAAATTTAATAGTGAGTAATACTACAGTCATCAGAAATGGATCACTTGTTTCAAATCTACGCATTAGAAGACATAGATTAAAGGATTAAAAAATGTCCCTGGAAAAGCTATATGATGAATCCCACTCTGAATTAGATTTTGTCCTTGCCTTCACCATACAAAATGTGTATACGGTACTAGGGAAGTTGTTAGATTTTCTACAAATGACCAATTAGGGTAAAAAGAATAGGTTACTTTTCAAGTCAGTGGAGAGAAATTGGCATTTGCCAAGGATGCCATGTTTAACACGTTATCCTTAAGATGGGATGAGTCTGTGCCTCTTATTTTCCATTGACTAAAACCAATGCCTACATGACCTCCTCTAAGTAAGATGAAATGTTACTGAACTCATGTAATTTCACCTTTAGTTTCTGTTCTTTATTTCCTGAATGGTTAATTTAGGGTCTGAGAGTTGAGATCATGCATGCAATAGTGCCTTATGCTCCACTTCTTCAAAGCCACAAAAGGTACTAATATCCTTTTGATTCTGTAATGAAGAATAAATGCGTTAGGATTTGCAAAGCATTCAGATATAGTAGTGATAAATGTCAGCAAATTCCATGAGATAACTAATAGATCTGTCTTCAAAACAGGATATGAACACTGCAACAAGGAACATCAACATATAGTGAACAACAAGGAGGAAGGCAAATACTGACGTTAGCTCATTAACTTCAACTGAATATTTTGTGCACTGAATACGATCAAGATTCTTTGGAAATAATGATTGATATATGATTAGGTAATTAAAGACTGTATTGTAATTCCTACACACAGGGGGGCTGAACTGAGTTTCCAGTAACAACATTAATATTGGCTTCTGGGTGTTAGATTCTGCAACATTAAAATGATGATTAAATATACTTTGTTCTTAGTGGATATACCATGGCAACTTGCAAACAGCTTCAGAGAGAGGATGTCTTGCCAAGACATCCACACAAGTATGAGATATAGTCCTGCTAGGGGGAAGAAGACCAAAGTAATTGGAAACAAAATCTATGCTTCCTATACAACTTTTTTTCAATCATCTTTGCCAAGTCTTTTAAAATCTTTTGTAAATGTAGTTCAGTTTTTTCCTGTTTATTTTATTTATATCCTCTTTATCCTAGCCCAGGAGTTTTAATTGCTTCTCTGCTTTATGAATTAAAACCAAACCGACATTACAAAAGACACTCAAGTTTCTGTTTTTCACTCTGCCTGTTAAAGCCATCACCAAAACCCACTATTTTTGACCATATTTCCATTAAACTAAATGCATATTTGTTTCACATTCCCTCACATTTTTTAAGTGCTCACTGTTTAGCTTCTATTTATAAATCCCATGGATTGCAGACTGAAATGCTTCCACAAAGGCATACTTGGCTCAATTTGTATGCTAGTCTAACTGGCAAGAAACAACGACAGTGTTCAGGGCTGACTCTCTCATCTCTTTGGAGGGAAAGCTGCTGTGAAAAGTGAACCTATGTGCGCAGTCATTGAGAAATCTGAAAGTGCTGTGATTGGAAGTGATGATATGGCTTGCTTAGTGAGGATTTGTTTTGAATGTGCAGCTTCAGAATCATTTACTAATTAAAAATGTTTTACCACGGAGGAACCCGTTGAGATTTGCCTCTTGTTTCCTAGGGTGCAGGAGCGTGAAATCATGGATGAATGAACTATAGCACCATAATTTGCTTCTGTCAGTTTAAATGAAAAGGTCTGAAATGAACTGGTGAAATTAGTTCACAACTTTTTTATCCACCAGTAAATGCTATTTGATTTTATGGTAACCTGTAAAAGCACACTCACCTTTCACAAACTTCTAACCTTACACCAGATTGCAGAATTATTTGCCCTGTGTCCTATTCCATACCGTCTTTTGACAGGGGAAATGAAGGTATCAACCAATTGACATTGAATTCCCAACATCCAGCACTGGGAAGAATATGTTGCTTGCATGTGGATAAGGCCAAAATTCACCTATGCACACAGAGAGCTCCTACTCTCCCCTCTGCCTCCTCCCCCACGTATAGTAAGCTACAGCTGTTTTATTCTGAAGTTTACTGTGCTGAAACAAATAGCTGGAAAGAAAGACCTTAACTATTGGGTTGGAAGAAAGAAAGGACACTTGCTGGCAGTAACAGATAAACATGTTACTAAAGAGGACTAGTATCAGTCTTACTAATAGTAGAATAAAGTCACTCAGCTGTGAAATGACTCATAATTAGGATGACCTCATTCAAAACCCAGTTACAACAAGATACTAGATAAGCAAATCAAAATCATCACTTCAGTTCTTTAAAGACAGATAGCATGCAGTATCCATCTGTTAAGAGATACCACCTGTTCTTACAACTCACTACATTGCCTCAAGTATTAAGCAGAAAAGTCAATTAAGTCGATCCATATGCAAGAGGACCTTCATGGAGGGTGAGCAATTGTTCTCTGCTACTCGGTGTCTCATCCTAGCAAGGAAGAAACAGGACAACTCCAGAACGACTTCATCTGTCCCCTGTCAGACTCCATTTTCACCTCTTGATTAATAATGAAGGAGGCACTGAACAAATACAACACAGTCTACAGAAGAAGTGGGTTGCCTTTTGTGATCAACACAAGGTCATTAGTTTCTGTATCATACCCAGAAATAAATTTAATTAAGTTTTTTGCAGTGTTCCTCTGAGCGAAGGCTAAATTTTATATGCCTAAACCCACCATCACCTCAAAATGCTCAGTTACCAGCATGCGTTATTTCAGCCAAAACCAAGTAAGTTGCATGCATAATCTGTGATTGCCAATATATGCAGGTTTACACAAAATACAAGTTTCAGTGCATAAAGAATCTATACTTTGTGATTCCGATTCTACCTCTACAGCTGGAAATTAGTACCTTCACATTGGGTTAACTATTTCCATGCAGTCAGCAATCATAAGAAGGAAACCTACCATGTTATCGGGGCGGAAAATGGCACAGGGCTATTAGTAAATGTATAAAATAATTTTTTATGGGGAAGCGAGAGAGAATTATTCAGAAATAATCAGAGATCTATATCACAACTGATTTATACTTATAGAATGTCTCAGTGAAATTTAAACCTTACAAATGTAAGGTGGGATTAGATATAAAAGCCACATGCACCCCAAAACCTCTTCAGTGAAGAAACACTTGCATGACATAATGCTGATATAAAAAGTGAATCCCAACTACATAGCTGAGAAGTGATTTTGTAGCCTGATGCCTGTTAAATACAAAGACTGAGAAAAAACCTCTCATCACCGAAAGAGCTGACAGGGAAATCACTCTTCCCGGAATCTTAGAGGTAGTGTGCCAGGCTGAGTAACTTCTGCAAAATCACAGCAAGACTGACTTATTTTATTGATGTGGTTCCCTTAGTTAGTGTGACATTGCTAGGGAAACCCTTAAAACCCCTGATTAATATTCACTAAAGCTAAAAAAGAAAAAGAACCTTTAATGTGTCCTTCAATGATATTCATTCTCTGTTGCTGGATAAGATTTCTCTCTATATAAGCACTAGATTTTCGCTATCTGCATTCAGGTGTACTTATATAAATAGGAATCAACACTTAGTTTTAATGTGTAGGTAAAAATGTGGTTTAGTCTTCTTCAATTTTTATGTGCAATATTATATAGGGTTTTTTTCTGCCTTTTTGGATTGTGACAAATATGAATAATGCTGAATTGCCTGGGGAAAAAAGCGTAACCGAACAAACAAAAAAAAAAACCAAACCCAAAGGTGCCCAAACCCCCACTTTTCATAGTAATGTCATTCTTTTAATAAAAAAAAAATTGTAACAGAATCATATGATTGTAAGTAGAATGAGTTTGTACCATGCAAGCCAATTTCATTTTACTGTTTCAATTATCCATTTCTAATATAGCCACAAGGTGCATTAGCACCTGCAACCGGATTTTAATGTACCTGCAGAGTCACAATAAGATCATAAATCACACGGGTCTTATCTGAACCAAGACTGGAAAGGAGGAAGCTGGACAACAACAGTCTAAAGATCTGGTTATGCACAAACTCTGAGCAAGTTGAATAACAATATTCTATAGAATAAGTTTGGCAGCCAAGCACATGTTGTTGAAACCCCAACAAAATCCCAGTTTTTCCAGTTGAGAATTTATTCCATGAAGCTGCTTTTATATTTTTAGTTTCTTTCTGAGATCTACAGTCTCACAGTGGTTATGGATATACAGGGAAAGCTTTGTGTTCCTGAAAGATACTTACCTGTGTTTGATAACATAAAAGTGTATTGGATTTTTTTTTCCTTTGACAATTTTATTTTGGCTAGTTTTTTTTTTTTTTTTTTTTATCTCTAGTTCTTAAGAATGTTATAATCTCTACCTGAAGAATTCTGTGGATTTAGGATTTGTGTTTGCATGTAGGAACTGACCTGTGGGGAAATGAATTTGCTAGTTGCTTGATGTTTTGCAATTTCCTGATCAAATTCCATATTTATATTGTGTCACTTAAAATAATGATAATTTAAATGATGTTTCTAGATTCCTTTCTCGAGGTCTTTACATGAAGACATTGCCTAAATTTTAAAAAGCTTTCTCTGTGACAGATTTAAAAAGACATTTCTTATCTATGTCTGCACAGTAAAAATCCCTACCCATCTTTTTATCTCATACCTTGATTACAGCCACATCTCTTCCTTACACTTTATAAAATGCAGTCTTGCTCCATTCATTTCCATTCAGAATACATCTAACTGCATTATCCCTACCTATCTTTTAATGACAGTGTATAAGACTTTGAGTTAAAAAGAGAAGAAAAGAATAAAGCTTATCCACAAAATTCTTCTCCCCTAAATGCATGTCTGTTGATCTTCGTAAGGTATTAGGCTCTTCTTGTCACTGCACAAGGGTGGCAGAGCTAGCAGTGCAGCGTCCCACATCACAAGACCTACATGCTGAGTAAAACTTCAAAGCAATAGCAAAAGCAGTCGTGCTGCTCAGTGAAGGAGGGCACAGGGAAAAGGAGGACAACAGCTGGAGTGAAATGCAATGCTGATGCCTCTGTACATATCTCAAGAGCTAGATCTGGTTTTCAGTTATCTTTATTTTGCCTCTACACATCTGAGAGTAGCAGTTGTTTTCCTGTCTGGAATACGTATACAGAAAGCAGGCATACTTCCACACAAGCAAAATTATCCCACCTCTGAAGCATTTTCTAATTAGCTTCTATTCCACAGCAGTTTTTCAGCAAACTTCAGTAGAACCCCCACTTCCAGCCTGCTGCGAATGAAACATACTGTTCAACCTGTCATCAAGGACATGCAACCCTTTTCTCAGGCAGGACTTTTTACTGGTATATATAAGGTGCAAGATAACATGCAAATGGGTTCGGTCCCTTTTGGAAACCTACTTACATTCTGGGTTCCAGAAATTCCTTAACTCAGCAGCCATAAAAGACTTAGTCCCTTACCTGACACTCAGTAATAACGTTTTACAAGAGAACCTGTTCAAAGTGTACATAGCTAAACCAAAACCAAAAGACTCTGATTAACAATTATATATTATCCATATATAAGAGTTCTCATTCCTGAGACCAAAACCTGTAAGCTTTTAATTTAGGCGAGCCGCACTCTCAAATGCACTGTTTAGCACACTTCTTTCAAGTAGGAGTGTACTTTCCCACAGTTTTCTCTTCTTATAAAACATGCCAGCTATAACGTTAGGTGCAGCGATTTCAGATTCCTTTGCTGCTGCTCTCCTCTGGCATGCAGCGGCAGGCTGAGCCTCTTCGCAGCACTGGGATGCTCATAGTCAGTCTTGTTCTCAGGCTGCAGCCAAGCAGAAGGTTTAGTTCAGCATTTATCACTGTGATCTGTGACATTGGTACTAGCCTTATCATATTTCAGGGGTCTACATAGTTTCATATGGTTTAAGGTGAGAGGGAACTATTAGATCATCTGTTCTGACCTCCCATATATCATAAACCATTAAGCTTCTCCCACAAGCTCTTAAATTAAGCCCAAAGACTTTAGTTAGCACTTCAGTTCTCAGAAGACTAAGCTTTTTGCCAAAGGCAGACAGAAAATGAGAAAAACAGATGCTACCAACCCAAACTCCTCTGCAATGGCAGACAATTGATTAAGTGAGATAAGTGATTTATACACACCTTCTCTGGTGTTAAGAAGGCATTTGCTGTAGTGGCTAAAAATTGGGAAACATGAATTTTACACCCTGCTCTGGTTGCTGACTTCAGACAAGCCTCTTCCCCTTTGTTTGCCCCAGGTTCTAATTTCTGAAATAGCTGTAATTAAAATTTCCTTTCTAAAAGCTTATTATTACACTGTTCATGAGATAGACTTATTAAGTACCTATATAAACCTCTTGTCTTTCTTCTCTTGTCTTTCTTTAAATAATGCTTAGTTAGGAAAAGTCTGAGTAGCACAGTCCTTTAGTATGTGGCATTGCTGTTTGCTGTCTCTTAATTCAAAACCTCTGCTAGCATCCATGGGGCCACAAGGCACTAAGTGCACCGTCTTCTGGCTCTGCAGCCTGTCTTTTTATGTCTGCTAATGTAGCAGTTCACTAATAACACCCACCAAAAATGAGATGGTCCATCCATTAAGTCTAAATTAAAACCCCACAGGAAGGTGAGGAAAAATGCAGGTAGAGGATTGCTATAGGATTGTTGTGTTATGATAAGAGCAATTCAAGGTTAGCAGCACAATTTCACTTCCTAGTTACTCCCGCTGAAGAAAAAAGGTGGCACAAACTGAAACTGCTGTTTTGCACGCACTTTATTTACAAAACGGCTGTTTAATTACTTCTAAAAGTAACTTTTTAAAGCCTATATTAAACATGCAGAGTATTTGGAGAAAAAGAAAATGTTGGAAGCATTTGCTACTGGAACAGTGGAACAGCTCAGAGAGACTTGTAATTTTGCCGAAAATTTGTTTCAAAGAAGCAAAAAGCTGACGATGTCGACTGCCTTTAATCCTTTCTTCTGAAATTACTGTTCATAGAATTGAAAGAGATCTACTAGGTCAGCACATCCAAAACCATGCTGTCACAGGCAGCCATGAAATGTCATCCTGTTCTAATTTCTATTTATATTATTCTGTGTTTTACAGTACGAAATACAATTTAAATAAAAGCGCTTAATCTGAAACTATTTTTTTAAATCCCTTCGTACAAATGTTCAGATTTACTTCCAATTCAGAAGGAAGACACATTTCAAAAGCTTGAGTTCGTTCACAAAAAAAATAAAAAAGGCCTTCAAAAAGCTCTGACGAAAATGCTTCTTATAAATGGCAGCCTTCTTACAACATTTCTTCCACTGCTCCAAAAATTCTTTCAAATAAATCTGACAGGGCAGCAAACAAGAGAAAGAATTGGTAGCAAATAGTAAGTGCAGTTCCCACTGTTCATCTGAGAAGAGAAACCAGCAGAGAAACAATATGTAAGTCTGGTATGAGCACTGCAATAAAAGCACAAAAGTCAACTCAGCAGGGTTCGCTACCATCTCCATTCATGCCTTGGTTAGTTCCATGCAGAAATCCCTGCACACGGAAGTTAGAACATACTCCTTTCTCTGTGTCCACACTGTGCATCTGACAGTTTCTGCATGCCACACATTTTAGACTACAAGCTGTTCTTTTATGCTAAACTGCAACTCCACCATACAGGCCTCTGAAAAAAAAAAACCTCACTGAATTTATTATCAACCAAACTTCCTTTTAAGCCACAGGAGGCAGCATGTTTAATGGATGCCAAAGCTTCTAAGATGTGGCATTCAAAGCACTCACATCTGGAGGAAATATGCAGTATTGTTCTTTTTTTTTTTTTTCTTTCTTTCTTCATTTTATACTTCTATTTTTATCTTCCTGCAACATTGCTGAGAAAAGTATTGCAAAGCTAATGAGTAATGAATGAAGGGGAGAGAGTGCAGGTATAAAATCTATTTTGCTTGTTGGTGCACGACAATATTTTTTATTAATAAATTGTTTTATGCCTTTTTTCTTTGCAAAGAATTCAGAAGCCTAACACTTAGAAATGTAATTCTTGATCAAAAAAAAGTGAAGCATAACTAGAATATATAGACACAGCTTGGGCAATATTTCTTTTGGATCAGATTTGAATTCTATTATGAAACCAGCATAAACGATCCAATTGTTTGATGCAGAAGTCAAATGCAGAAATTACTGTATGCCTCTGTGATTACAAAGTCTTGCGGGTTTTACCAGTCTGCTTAAATTCTGAGGCTCTTGGGTATCAAAGATAAGAACTATACATCGTGAGACATTTTTGTGTCAGTGTTAAACTAACACACCTAAATCTATTTTGCTTCCCAAAGTAGTTTGCAATAAGTAACTTTGTCTTCAATTACATATTCAGATGGGAATCTCATTTTACATTTTATTCATCAACAGAAGAGATAAAAGCAGTTAGAAAATACTTGATAGCAGAGTTTTATTGCAATAGTAAATCATACCTCTGCTATAAAAGTTGAGGGAAGCATTATGTGAGGTTGTGTTACACTCCAGGATTTTATAGCCTTGAAAAAAATCAGCAATAAATTTGAATAAGGCTGAGGAGGAAAGCAGCTGGAGATGCAAAAGAGAAGTGACACCTTTATACTGTACTTCTATTTACCGTTTATCTGTCATTTTTACCTCCACATCTTGAGATTAGAAATCTTTTTTGCATAGATAAAATGTCAGTGACAACTTTCTATTTTAACATCTTAGGCTGTCGATGACACTTTGTTTTAATAACTTCCAAAGAACTTCTAAGTATTCTGCTTCTTACTTGGTAGAGAAATGAGAAATACAGAAAGGTAAAATGTTTGCAGATGAAATACTTTATCCCTTTTTCCTTTTTTAGGTAATTAAAACTAGTGCAGGTTAAAAGAATAACCAAGAGCTTGGAATTGTTTGTTATAAATAATACAAATTAATACGGGTTACTCCGTTTGCAATATTTATGTATAAAAATAGATTTGATAACTTGTACGCATCCATATTTTAGCTAGAGCAAATTCCACTACTTATTATTATTAGAAATAAATATACTAAAATCTGAGGAAAATACAATGTTTGATATTGACTTCTTGTTTTGTTTTGCAGGGAACGGGGAGCTGCAACACCTTTCAGCTAATCACTTCAAAATCTAATCTGGATCCAAACTATAGGCATAATCCTCTTCTCAATAGTTCCAGAGCCCATAATGCCAGCAGCAAATTTAATAAAGGATTTAGATACCTTTGTAGCTAAGGGTCAGTGGGTGGTTTTTTTTCTAAATTCCTAATTTCACAGTTTTATAATTTACAAATCCTTCTGAGCTAAAGATATTCTTATAAATGCATCTGTGGGTATCTCTAGAGTACTAGAAAATTCATGACACAACACAAAGCCTTTCCTGTATGCTTCCCACTGACTCAAGTTACTTTTGCAAATAACTTTCAAAAAGCTATTGCAACAAATTTAATTATTATCTTTTTAAAATGATGAAAGCAAAATGAACTTGGAGTCATTCTGAATATCACTGAAGCCAGAATTTCTTTCATCCTTTTTTTTTTGGGGGGGGGATTTTTCCCCTTCCTAATGTGCAGAGAAATACCAATTTTACAAATGTTTTTGACAACCATCTTTGTTGTATATCTGGGACTTGTATATACAAGCACATCCCATTACTGTTTCTCATGTAACAATTTTGAAATATAAAGCAATTGAAAAGGCCATTCTCTGGGGACAGTACTTTGTGTAGTGTTCTAGTAGGTTTAACATTCAGAACCTTTTGTGGGCTATAGTTAGAGATAATTTCACCTCCTATTTTATAAATAAGAAGATAATATTTTAAGATGTTGATTAGGAAAATAAATTAGAAACAGTCTAAACTGAAAGTGATGAAAAGAAAAGTATCTTCCGTCCATTATGAAATTGAAAATACTAAATGATAATTGTACATGAGTTATCCCAGGCAATTTTAAACTTGCATAAATAGTAAATGCTGTGCATATGAAATGCAAACACTTTCCATGCTCGACCAACCTCCAGTCTGCATCTGTTATCTTAACAGGTTTAACAGGTGTAGCATTAATATAACTGTGACACCAACATCAGCTATGATTCAGATAAGTTGTTCATGGATAACATATTCTTTCCTCAAAACCAACCAAACAAAACCCAAGAGTATTCTTCAAATCCTTTTTAACCGTACATGGAATAATTAGAAATTATCAAAGTTTATGTTTCACTATATTCATTCTTCTAATTACATCTAGTTAGCTTTCGTTTACAACTTCAGATAAAAATGTGGCCTAAAATACACTTGACAAAGTACTTCACAGTTTCACAGCCAATGTATCTGTGTCTGCACAGCACGTCTGTGTATTTACATGTCTTTGTAAACATGTGGATGGATAGGTAGATAGATAGACCACGCTCTAGAAATGCGCACAAAGATTTTATATTATATGAAGTATTCATGAAGATCTATATTTTTGTCTCGTTATCCAGGGAAGGTACCAAAATGACAGTTTGGGGTATACTAAAAAGGGCGTGGGGTTGGTGTTTCTTTTCTTTTTTCCACAGATCCATGGAACACTGCCAAAATAATAAGATACATAGAAAAGAGAACCAGCCTGTATTATTTTAACCCTCAGCTAGCCAAATGTTTTCTGTTGGATATTTTTAAATAACTTTTTTTTTTTTAAAGTGTGCAAATCAGCATGATTTACCTTCGCTCAGCAACTCACAAAATGAGGGATTCAGTAAACTTGAATAAAACTTGAATAAACAAAGTTTATGATCTATTTGTATTTAGATGTTAATATATCTAAAATGGGTGAGATTAAGCATCCTGTGGAGGTGTTTATGTCTTTCTACTTCATCAGACAATTGTAAGGTGACTAATTTTTCAGACAGTTGAATCTATTAAAGGCTAGCCCTCTGCCAACAGTGTTCTATGTGTGCATCCACATGATGTAATTTTATTGATAACTGGATTGTTTCTGTGATGGCTATTTTTAAAAAAATCAAATTTACTAATACAGAATAAAAAGTGAAAATAACCATTTTGTATTGAAAGTTACATTTACAGGTTTGACATCTCACTGAACCAGTGTTTCAAAAGACTGTGAAAAGTCAAGAATAAGATTTTTTTCAAGCCTGAGGAAAAAAAGGTTGCAAGTTGTCAATCTTCTGTTTTTAATAGCAAATCCTGAATTTTCTAAATGAATTTATTCATTTTTGCGACCGCTTGTCTACTGTTACTGTCAAAACTGATTCAGGTTCTCTGAGTGTTCAGAAATCTTAGCTGTGACACTGACTGCAGATTTAACTCTTTCACACAAGGGATTGAGGAACACCTGTACGCGTACTTCTAATAAACTGGCTTCTTGATTAAAACAAAGGAAAAAAAAACCACCCAAACAACTGAAAGATGAGGGTAACATGGTAACACGGGTCTCTAGCCTTCTTTCAGTAAACTCCGTGGGGGGTTTCACTACAGCACTGAAATGTAAGGTACTGAAGTTAACTTTTCTTTCAGCTGAGCTCTTTGATGATACTCAGACACAGCTGTCAAATTTTAGAGAACGGTGCAATCAACGTATTTCAGTCTTGAAATCCAAGAATCAGGTGTTTAAGTTGAAATTAGACATCCTGGATAACTTGCCCTTAAATTTTTATTCAGAGGCAAAAGTAGTTAGAGAGAGAAATAGACATCTCTACAGAACAGCACATCTATTTTATCTCCTCTGACCACAGCAAGTTGACTCTTCTAAGGTGTGGGATTTAGATGTTTAAAGTAAGGTAGTGTAAATCTTTTCCCTAAGAAGAAAAGTCATCTTGCTAACCTCAACAAACCACTTGCTGGTTGAGGATTTGAAGCAGTGGTGCCAGCAGCGAAAAACATATCTGCTACTTTAGATTAAAAAGTCTCTTAATTCAAATGTATATAATTCTACATGATGTTAACATTAATTTGAATTTAAATGACTTTCTCAACATCTGGTTTTCAATGTGCTTATTTATGAAAACAGAGACATAAAATTGCATGCAAAGCTATAGTATACATACAGTGCACTCAGCTAAGAGAATAACTCTTCCAACGTGTATATAAAAATAGATGATGCATGCTTATCTCACACAAATATTTGAGGACTGATGTTTGCAAACCCCCCAGAAAAAGGTTTCAATTATCCTCTGAAAAAAACCCTCTTTCTTGGTGTTCTGTATTCCTGAATTATAGGACTTTAACTCACATCCATTACGATTAATGAGAGGAGAACTTAGCGTGGAAGTTAGTTGACTATGGTAATTTCTGGTTTTTAATACTGTCCTGTGATTATGCCTCATTTGTCTTCTAACGCTACAGTGCTACAAGCCAATCACAAAAATGCATGCATCAATTATTTTAACCAGGTGATGCAATGCAGTCATTACGTACTGGTAAATCTTCAACACAGTCCTGATATTCTGTGTAAAATTCAGTTCTGGCGAGTCATTTACTATGAGTACCTTACAATTTTGATTCATTCTACCATGCAACTTGAAGCACAGAAGCGAGACCTAAACTAGGAGTCTATTTAATCTAGGCTATCAACTTGGGTGCCTCAATTAACTGCTAGAAATGAAAGCATGAACCTTCAATTTGTTGTAATGGCAATCCAGATTTATCTTATTGCAGGGCTGGAGTCATGCAGGAAGATATCATCCATATATGATCAAGCACACAAGTACCCAGGAATTTAGTTCTTAGTGATTTTTCTATGTCTCTATGAATAGTGTAAAAATATTATTCAAAAATTTACCATGTTGCCTTTTAATATCTTCTACGAAAAAAATATTTAATGACATTGAAGCGTTATAAAAGAAATGTGGCTTTGGATTATATAAATAATATACACAGCTACATAAATTTTTCAGTAGCCTTAGAGAACCAGTTATAAACACCCTCAGTAAAAATTAGGCTCATTATGTACGCCTACATACACAATTCCTGAGAAGAAAACACTCAGAACATGCACATGCTCTCAGGTGCTGCAGCACTGAAGAATTTTAGCATTAGAGGCTACAGAAGTATCCCAATACTGGTTTATTTTAAAGGGGCTTTTTGGCTGGGTAAATAACTGCTTCTAGCTACATCTTATCCGTGAGACACATCCATAAAATGATACTGCACTATTAATTATAATTTTCTGTTCATTTTAATGACATTTGAAAAGCTTTTGTAGCTCACTAAATGAGCCACTTGGACTCCTTTTCTGCCTGGTTAGCGACTACCAGCAAGTAACAGTGTACAGCAGGGATAGTCTAATTACTGCCAAAACCAAAGGTCACCTAATTCCAGGCAATGCAAATAGACTAATTATATTGTTTCTTAAGGAGTCTTCCAGACATGTGTCAATCAGCAAAAATAGCAAATAGCAGAATAAGAAGTCCTATACCAGCATAAATTCTACATATTTCCATTTAGAATAATGCAGTGAAATGACACCACATGAAATTGCTTGATAGGGAATTTAATTAGTATGCTTTATAAAAAGGAAACTATGGGATATAAAAAAAAAAAAAATTCTAAACTCTTTCTGTGACCTTTAAGTAATTAGTGTTTCATAACTATGTATGTGCAGTCTGTAATTACTTTTTTTTAAAAAAAAAAAAACAACACCCGCCCAACAAACCACACATTACAGTTATTTTCATTTTTATTCTAAATAAGGAAAACTCTTATTGGACTGAATTTTTTTCATCAGTAATATGCAAGGAAGGAAAGCAGAAAAGCATCCACATAAACAAAACATTACAGAATTCTGACTTCTGCTTTTATGATTACTTGAACTCTGTGTACGTTATCTTTATTTTTTTTATTTAACACCTTTGGAATAATTGGGCTATCAGTGACACACATATCCAAATCAGCAATGGATATTTCAGTGTGTTCACCACGTCATTTCAAACAAGACCTCTCACTAGAACAACAGTTTTAGTTTTAAACTATCCCTGTTCCTGATTTGAAAAATATCTCAGAAAAATCTACCCCTAGTGACAGAGAGAGCTCAGCGCCAGTGCACCATACATACTTTATATTATTCTGCCATACAGGTAACACTGTCATTAACAGCAAGAATTTAAAAATTAACAAATTATAATGCAAGACTGTCAAAAAAGTGGTTAAGCCCATGAATGCTGTATATTATGTCATATTCAGCTACTATCTACCTCTAACTAAAAGTACTGCCTATCCTGCCTTCACATGTATGCCTGAGTAACAAAACATCCACTGGCTCCTGTAGATGATACTGAAAAATAGCGTCAGCTCTGAGCTGCTTCCTTAATTCTCCAGCATGAATTATATCTGAAACAGAACTGAAATTTCCTGATGTACTACATGTGTTTTAATTCTACCTTTCAAAGTTACTTAGAAATGCCATCTTTACTTAGACATGAGGCTTACAAAGGCTTTGAAGCTGCTGATAGGCAGCATGTACGGGTCCACAGTATCAGCAAAGCCTGTTTCAGAAATCTGGAAAAGTCAAACTCTGAAATGCTGAGACAGAAGCACAGAACACGAGAGGGTACAGTCCACCCTGTCTCAAGGGCTGTCAAGAGGAAGCGAAAAAGAAAAAAAACAAACCACCCAACTCACTACTCCCAGTATTGTCTAATTTGTCTGTGCATAGCCTACTTAGAAACCTAATGACAGAAAAAGATTACCATAATACCTGTGAGAACTGTTAATTCGTTAGCTCAATATGCAGCTGCCGCTTCAATTTGGGGTTAGGACAGGTTGCAGTAAAGGAGTGGGCTATCTGCAAATCCCACAATCAAGAAAACTTCAGTTTTGATGGCAAGCCTATGAGACACTTACAATTTGTATTTTTTGACCCAATGGGCAGTCACAAACTATTGGCCTAGCACCAGTTTAACCCAGACACACTGTCAATTTACACAGCTTAACCAGCAAGTCAGGCTTGTCGCCAGTCATTGTTCTCAAAGAAGTTACACAATACCCCATCGGATACAAGGACAAATATGTAACAGGGAAGAAAAACTGAAAAAATCTGCAGCTGCACATTCTGTGCTGCTTTCCTCCATTCTCAGGATAGAACAGTTTAAAGATATACACGGTGTGATGTTGCATCCTATAAACTGTCATCCCAAAGTAATGTAATCACAGTGCCATTAGTTTGCAGTGCCTGAGTTCATTCTTTATTACTTAACTTGTTGTGCTGAGTGTCAAATTAGTGTAGTCATGTTATAATTGCGATTCTACTGATACATGGTTTTCTACGGATGTAAGTAATTGTGTAGGTTCAGAGTAGTGAAAAATGTATTTGCTTTTATCCACCAGTTTTCTATTCTACTTAACTAAAATTTCAGAAGAAGTAGAAGCAAGCTTTCATGTGGTGAAGTGTCCACTACAATGTTTAAATGAATAATTTACAATCCAAATTGACTGCTCCGATCATCTAAATTTAGAGATATCAGACTTTTAGCAGATGGTACACTACAGACAGTAACTCTTGGTCAAAAGTGCTTCTGGAATATGCAATTTGCTATGGTAAACTGGTCCATCAAATCAATCTGGCATTCTGCCTCTGGGGAACGGTAATACTTAATCCTCTATAGAAAGATGAACTTCTCCCATAATACCCTTGGTCAATTGTGCAATGCTATACATTCGTGAGTGGAAGAAAAAAAATCTGTATGCTTTCAGGTAAGTAAAATTTGTTATGGTATCAACTGGAAGATAGCCAATATCCAAATAAATTATATTTTATATTAAGGGTATGACCCTAATATCCCCTAATCTTATTGACTTAAATGGAAGCTCTCTACACACAGTATTTTCAGGAGTAGACAATAAATTGGCACATAGTTTAACAGTTAGGATATGGAAAGGAAATTAAAAGAAACAGAAAGTGTGCATGCTTTCTATTTTAGGTTAATGCACTTCTAAGGACAGGAAATACTATTGTGGTTATTTGACTTCCTGTATATTATAGATACTACACTTTAATTATTTCTGCTTCAAATTCAATATTTAAGCTTGATTTAGACTATATCTTTAAAAGAAGAAAATGAATAAAGGTCATATTTTTATTTCCAGTGACAGAAAATCTATCAATTACATAAGAAAGTAGTTTCCAGGATTAGTAAAAATATCCAGCTTATTTTTAGTTTGATTTGGTCTAATTTCTGCTTTTAGCCATTACACTTCAACATTTTCCTCCCTACAGACTTAGTAGACCAGCATTAACAATTTTTTGTTCTCCACATCATAGGTATTTATAGCTTCTAATCAAATCTCTAAGTCCACTTTTTTTTTTTTTTTTTTTTTAGATTAAGCTCAGCTTTTCATTGCAAAGCACGTGTTTTGGTCCTTTCAATCATTTCTTTGTTCTTCTTTGACATTTAGTGTTTTGTTTTTCTCACTGATAGCACCAGAATAGAACACAATATTAATGAAATAGTCATACTAATGCCAAGAGCCAGGGCAATATAATCTGTTGAGTCTTACTCAATATTTGCATAGCCATATCTCTAAAAACCTTTTACTTTTGTGAGCTCACATTCCATTGTTTATCCATTGTTTCTCTCCACAAAGTTTTCACTTTGTGAAAGTAATTGCTTTCCTGAAGCAGTAGTTTCCCATCTGTAAATATGGTCCATCTTCCCAGGATTTTACAGTGCTCACAGTGGAATTCATATCATTTTACCAAGTCTGATCAGAATTGACCATTTATGACTTTATTACCAACCAGTTACCAATTTACGTGGCACCAGAAAACTGTGTCATTACTGAGATTATGATTTTATTCCGCAACACACAAAGTAACAGAGAAACAAGAACCAATTTCCCTCATGAAGCACAAATGCCCTTCTTGTTCATTTTCTTCACGTTTGGAAGTTTAGCTCTCACTTTATTTGTATAATCAAATATGAAGCCATTTGGCCGTGCTATTCACACTTGCTGCTGGGAAACCTGATATATAGTCAGATAAATCAATAAAAGAAATTAAATAACTGGTATCACAAAATTTCATTTTACTTTCAGTTCTTCAAGGACACATCAGTATTGTTACAAAGAGATCAACAAGATCATCCAGAATGGTCAGTTCACAGGATATTAATCCCTGCTTGATGCCAAGCAAAAACATTATAATTAAATAAACCCTGATGCTCCTTAACCAGATGACTAGTGGGTTTCTAATTTCCCTATAAATATTACTGCACCATCAAATCAGAATAAAATATGTAATAGTTTTCAAACCTGAACTATAGTGTCCCAAAATTTCCTTTTAGCTGCAGTGATAGCAGGAATCCGTTATACATTTTTAACTTGTCCTTTTCTAGACAGTTTAGTAAAAGCACATCCCACTTTGCTTCTTCAGTTTTAAAGTATTTTCCTAACAGGAAGAAAATACAAAGAATTGTTGGGATAGTGATATCTCTGATTTACGTTTCCAGCTTTGTAAGATTTTTCTCCCCCCTTTGCCCAGATTGAGTACCTATTGTTTTCCGCTCTTGTAACAAATACCTGGCAGCAATAGCTGATAACAAACCCCACTAGCACTGAATTTTGACAGTTGAAAACAGTAGCAAAAGCTTCACCATTCTATGCTAGTTTGAAACAAAATCTATTTGATTACAACCCACAATAGAAAAAAATATTGTTAACAAGCTGACCATAGTAAGAGATACCAGAAATATTGCAGACTGGATGCTGCATTCTTTACTTCCTATTTTAAACTGTCACGTAATGTAGAGACACACTGGTAAGAGCTGCCACTCTCTATGTGACAGATACCTGACTTTCATCACGATGTAAAATGGCCTCACAAATAGTGTAAGTAGGGATTGATTGAGTTTATAAAACATACTAGGGCCTCTTATGAAAGGTGCCATGAAAATTGTCCATGGTTTATATGTCCTGAGCCATCTACGCAAATCAAGCATACTGTTGCAGTTTCCAAAAATGCCATGGATGTATAAAATTAAATGGAATCTATTGAAACAATGAAATGATACAAAGGGGAAAAATAAATTCGCATTTAAAATGAAGGGTTGGCGTAGAGAGCAGAATCTGAATATACTAATTAATACTGTTCATATAGCATGTTATTAAGAGATCTTAAAATCTAATATTTGAAATGGAATAGTTATTTTTGAGTTCTACATCTTTGAAAGCATGGGGAACTGTTCCCAGAAAAAAATAGTTCTACTTATAATACATATAAACTTACAACTCTGCAAAGACTTGAAGAAGTCTTTAAGATTAGAATAATATGTAGGAACGAGTTTTTCTCCTTCTGATTTCCTCCAATCATGAGATCTCCAAGAAAGTATACTAGAATCCTTAACCCCTTCCCAAAGAGAAAATGGAAATAACAATGGCAAGTGAGCAAGGTTTTAGATAGAGGTGGATTCTTTCTAGGTGAAATTGAAGTATACTGAGCCATGTTGCTCCCTTCGGAATGCAACCTTACATGACCTTGTTACACACAAAATTATGAGGATAAACTATTCTCTTATTTTAATGCATAATTATATTTCCATGTTATGATACGCTATCATAATTTAGCATTTGCAAACATGTCTTTATCAAGTAGCTGATCTGGCTACTGATATGAGCTCTACATTGGGTTGCACCTTAAATCAACCTGGAAGCAATCTGGTATAGGAAGGTGCCATTCCGCTTGATATGCTTTGTATCCCTTTATGAGCATTTGACATCTGCTCTCCAAATCTGCTCTGGCTGCCTGTTGTTTTTCAAGTGGAGTTTGAAGTGCTGTTTTTGACCTATAAAGCCCAAAATGACTTGAAGCTTGCTTTTTTGAGAGACTGACTCACTCCCCATGTGTTAAGATTACTGACAGCACTGAAGCACCTTCAAGTGAAAGATAGGGAACTAATGACAAGGTATACGAGTGCTCTTTCACTGCAGAATTCACTTCCACACCTATCTGACGTGATCTAAATTTGTTAATCTTTAGAATATACCAAAACCCCATCCATCTATACAGACATGTAGGTAGGATTGCTGTCATGAAAAGTGAAGCAGGGAAGGGAAGGTTTTGTGTGTACTGCTTTCTGTGGCCAGGGAACGACTGTTGCCCACTGACTAATGTTCCTGTCCATCGTGAATGGCATTTTAATTTGTCAAGGGCACCAATAGGTCAAAAAAGATATCTGAAGGTGTTCTGAAGACAACATACAGCTTTTTAACACCATATATACAGAGAGGGAAACATTAGAAATAGCTGTGTATGTAAGGGAACATAGCCCCCCCCCCCCAAAAAAAAAACCAACAAAAAAACCCCACAATGAGCCACAAGCCCACACTCACTTGCAATTAATTGAAGTATAAAGTAAAATAAGGAAGAGACAAATGTTATTCCTCATGATTCAATAAAATTAGGACAATTACTACAATATTTAAAGTCAGGATATATAAAGATACAGCTGTAACTGCACTGATAACTAAACTCCTTGCATTCTGATAATTTAAAGACATTTAAAATTAATGCTGTTTTGAAACTTGTTTAGGATGTGTATTCATACCTCCTGCCCTGCACAAGTACTTGCATTAGCACCACCACTTTGCCCCCAGAAAAAAAAACACAAACCAAACCAAACCAAAAAAATCTGTCACCTGTAGGTGACTACAAAAGACTTCTACAGCCCTCTAGTGTTGCCAAAATACAGACCCTGGCTAAAAATAGACCAAAGCAATGTGAACTTCTGCCCCGCACCCTGAAGGAAACCTTGCTGACTTTGCCACTGCTGGGCACAAAAGTTATTCAGACAACTAAAATCACAGCTGTGGCAGAATGAGTTACACTGCTCTCCCTCTCACATAGCAAGGGAGACAGTACTGAGTGGCCAAAAGCTTAGAAGTGGCCTTTGCAAATAAAAGCGTATTCACAGAAAGGAAAGGGGAAAAAAAATAATATCCAAGATTCAGGTTAATTTGCTGTGTACAGATTTAAACAGCTGACTGGAGAGTTTGTTATGCCTGATTGCAGGCCCTCAGCAACAGTGATAGCTCGTTTCTGCTTTTGCTCCCTTCCCTGCGTCTTTCCCAGCGAGTTTCCATTGACAGAGCCTACGGCTATACTCTCAGAAATCATATAAAACCTGACAGTGCCAAAATTTCAACCGCAAAAAGGTGTTTTAAGGTGTTGCCTTTCAAATCTAATTTTAACAGACAACTGTGTTCAGCGAGCACATCCCAGGATGGCAGTGCGTGGCAGTCGGCTGCCCACGGGCTGCAGATGGAGCTGTTGACAAAACAGTTCAACTCAGTGGAGATGAGCTGGGCTGGCGCTGAGCGCTACACATCCTCAGCTCACTTTTACAGGTACGGTGCTCTATTATTGCCATTGTTATTATTGTTATTGCTGGTTTTGTTTCAAACCTCCTAACCTTAGAAAGTCAGTGAGGGTCCCTGGCCAACCTTCAAGATATCTTTAAGATAAGAACATAAAAGCACATTAACAATTCTGGATACGTGAATAAAAAAATCAAATCAGAAAATGCGTAATGAAGAGAGATACACACAAAGCATCAATGTTTCTGTTAGGAACACTAACTTCTTTTCAAAAAGAACTTTACAAAACCTAGTTGTTTTCTGCAGCAGGAAAAAAAATCATGTGCTCTGCGCTCCCATAAAAATTACATTTATGAAGTGAAAGTTTGCACATGAGAACACCCAAAATGTGCAAGCATTATTGATAGGAGAGGTGTAACAGGATCGAGTTTACACTGTTTAACTCTATATTGCCAGTTATTCCAGCTGTACACATATCACTGTGCAGGCTGACTGCTGTAGCACAACAGTTTATTTTGCATTTAAAATTTCTGATAAATATTGCCTGGAGATCTCTGCAGGGAACTAACAGAATCCCAGCTGTTATATTTACTAGCAAGGAAGTTAATTCAACCTTCCTTTGGACAATTCAAATTAAAGTGCCGGGTCATAATTACTCATCAAACAAGAATGATGACATAGATGATCTTAGTGTTCTCATACTATTGAAAAAAGCTACATTGTAATTAGTGTTGCAAGCATGATAATGTGTTGCTACATCTTTTAAACTCCTCGTACTTCAATTTGAGCATATAAATGCAACAAGTAATTGCTTATCTGAATCAAAGGTTTGAATTAAAATCCACAAGTCTGGAGACTAAGCTTGATTTTCTTATTTAGTTAGTTAAAATGCTGAAAATATACAGACAAATTCTATTCCCAGTTACTGTAATTTTTCTTCAGTATATGTGGGAAAACGTAGTCTATTAAAATTCCTGACTACTACTTCATTAAAAGCTTATGGAACCAAATTTCAAACTCATTCTGCTGCAAGAGGCTTATGTCAGAGTGGCACTGCCCCTTCATGATTGTTTTTAAAATTATACTCAAGTACATGATACACATTCTTCAAACACTCTGAGCATAAACACCATCCCCAAAAGCTAAAATTATCTACATCATAGACTACATATGACTTAGTGAGTCAGTACAGAAAAAAATAGCAGAAGAATCAGGTTACAGATACCATTTTACTAGAGAAGATCAGGATAGTTAATGTCCAGTAGTACCTATGGTATTCTTTTATTCCTGTTTTTTTTGCGTTTACCCTGTATTCCCTAAATTATATTCCTGTTTCTGCTTGTTTGTTGTATACCGTTAACATTTAAATAGCACTTTAACTGTTTGGTGTTCAGACCACATTAATCTGTTTCAGTTTCCAGATTGCCAAAGTACATTAAAAGCCTCTAATACCTTTGTGCAAAATCTAATTCCTTCATGCTTATAAAATTTTGAATTCCTTTATTAAAGTCATATACCATAAAGGTAGTATTTTATAATATCGTGTTGCATTCCATAAGTTTTATTCAGGACAAAAAATGGGAAGTTGCAAGTAGTTCTGGAACATAACAAAACAAAACTTAAAGAGAACCCTCAAAATCTGCAAAGTACCTTGCACTTGCCTTGAAGGATTTTACAAGGAATGTTCAATACAGGCACTATTCAGTGTCTAATTTTTGTAAAAATCAAAATCCACTGCGTCTTCCAAGAGAAATATGCTGTAGAGAGCAGGATACTCTTACACAATTCAACTGTTGACTCAGCCTTTGGGCCATGATCAGTCTCTCACTCTCTTTTATTTTGCAATATAGACTCCTTAATTCACCTGTCACTTCTGGAATTCTTAGACCATATTTATACAGTGCACAGGCATAGGCTGAGAGTTAAAGACGCACCATTATCTAGTTGTGGGGAGATTTAAACCAATAAAATACTGTATAAACAGAAAAATAACTACAGTGGTAATATAACTATTTTTATGTGTGTTAAGCCTTACAACAACATGCGAAGTTCTTGCAGATGACCCCAACTAAATAAGTCAGTGTACTCTGATTTGCAGTGATTGAGGATTAAGGTTCGCTGCTTCTCATTTAATTGTGCAAAGTGGTTGTGCTACACGTGTGGGTGAAATGGAACATCACAGCCCAGAGGAGCATGTTGAGTAAAAGTGGTTTAAGAAATGAGGTCAACGATAACTAGTAAAATGTTTCAAACATATAGACAAAGGGAAAGAACTCTTAGCAAAAAGTTCCATATGACAGTATGTACCAAATCCTCATGATTTGGTAATGCTCTTGATGCAGGGGGGGGAAATGGAAAAGTTTAAAATGATGAAGTCAGGATTTCATGGCTTATAAAAATTTTTGCATAATAATACTGTACATGAAAAAAAAAAAAAACACAGAAGAAAAACACAAAATCAATCATCAACAGTATTGTAAATAATCTCACAAGCTAAAGGATATAGGATATATATATTTCACAAGCTATACTACAGGTTTAAAAAATGCAGTTTGATGAGATCTAGATGGTGGAGAAAATGTAAATAAATATTCAATATATTGACTTGGAAGTTGAGTAAAAAGTCTGGAGTCAATATTACTGTAGCCAAATAAGATATGACCAGGATAGTCTAATTTTAAAATATGGGCAGACAGGAAAACTTTTCTATAAATGTCTGTTTTCATTTCTAAGTTCTTATATTCCTGCTCATCAATAATGTCTGGTCACAACAAGTCTATATATGTAAATTAAGACTGTATTGTGTTTAACACAGGTGATTACGGTGACTTCAGATGTGAAAATATAATCTTACTGGTTTATTTCAATTGGGAAAACATACAGCTTTAAATTGGGTATATTAAAATAAATTACTGGACTGCCAACAATTTACAGGTATGCTGTGTGAGATCTGAGCCCTGTTGGACATTTTACTAAGGCAACAGGTTGTATGGGTTTTTTTTTAATTTAGCTTTTGAATTTTTTCTCTGTATTTTCTATTTTTTTAATTAAAATTAGAAGAATTGTGTTAATATAATATAAATAGTATTTTTGCCAAGTACATTGCATATGATGATCCATAATTAGGAAATAAAATTCAAAAATATCTAAGCTAAAACAGAAATTATCAACCATTATTAATGGGCATTGGATAAATTTGTTCTATAAGTAATGAATATTGCAAGGATTACTGATACAGTTTCCTGATAATTACACTAAATACATTGCACACCGAATAGCTGAGAAGCAGACCCAATAATTTTTGCATAATTCAGAATATATTCAGGCATAATTCAAAAGGAGCATGTATCAAATTGAACACAGAAAGTCATTTGAGGTGTAAATGATACCTATTAACATGCAATGCTGGTTAAATGTGGGATGAGAATTGACAAACTTCATAATAAGGATCCGAGGGGAATTAGGTAGCTGAGGAAGAAGCTGATGTTCTCTGAGCCAAAAAACTCAAACGCACAGGTGTTTAAGAAACATCAAACTATCTTCAGTGATCTCAAGAGCCTCACCTTTGTGCGCCACACAGAATAGCAGCTTTCCTACAATTTCCCCACTGCCCTTCCCCCTTTTATTTTTAGTACTAGCTTATGTGAAATTATTTAGGAAAGAATCTTACAATGGCTATCCTCAACATTTTTTCTCCTTTAGTGAATGGAAAGTGGGGAAAAAAAAAAAAAAAGTATAACTGTTTGTCTAGCAAATGAGGTAACAAATCAAACAAGTGAGAAACTTGCAATAGGAAGTCGATGAGAAGTCTAGTGTCTGATACAAATCCTGTTGAATTTGGCTTAAATGCTGATTCTTAATTTTTAAAGTAATCAGTGCTAACTATGAAATCCTGTGATTCTATTTACTTATCCAAGCCTGTATTTACCCAGTCATTGTCAACTGCTAATAAAATGTTACTTATAAATGAATCTTTAACCAACTGAAAAGAATCACTCTACTATCACTTAATAATAAAACCATTTCAATAAGTCAAGTCACTAAGTACAGGAGCAAAGAAGAGAGTCTATAATATTGAAACTATATCTTAATTTGTGAGAAGAACCATTCAGTCTTGTCTTGGGGGCAGGGAGATGGGAGAAATCTGATCTAAATTTTATTTAAAAATTCTAAGATGGTAAACTACCTATTCGCACTAATTTTATTTCCATTTCACATCTCCCCATCATTCTTATGCTTACTAGAATAACAAAAGAAACCATTAAACAAAACAAGATGGCAAATTTCAGAGCTGTTCTAACCCTATCAATTTTTAGCTCATGTAAGCTATGGTAAGACCATGTATCAGCTCCTACTGTGCAATGGCTGTTTTATACAGTTTGACTATGTGATGAAAGAAACTAGTTGACATGCACTTACCGTATTAAGCCCTGGCACCTGCATTGCAGACACTAATCAAAGTGCTCCTTCAGAGGGGTGAAAGAATCGCCATTTGTAATGCAATAATTAGGCTGGGTAGAAGGGCCTGAAAAGTAAATCAATCTCGTCTGCTCTCTAAATCTGACACCATTCTCTCGGCAGATTGTTAACATAATGAGACAGAAGCCTACAAGAGGTCCCATAAAAGACCTATGTCTTTTTTCCCCCCTTCTTTCTTTATACTTGCAATGTTACTAAGAACATAATTACAGACAATCCTACCCTAAGTCACTGGCATAAAAGCAGCTATTTCTAAGAAGCTCATCAAAAATAAGTTGGCAGAACAGACGGGCTATATAACACAGCAGCAGGCTGACTCTATTTGCCCAACTGGATGAAGATTATTTTAACCTATTCCCTACTAAAATTATCATGATAATGTCTTAGAGGGAAAAATAATAAGTTCCTATCACATGGCAAGAAAATAATTTTGGTGAATTAATTTGATTCTCTGCTCCTACTGGGCAAATGAAGAATAATTCCAGTGAAATCAATATTATTATTACAATTGCATGAGAAAAAAAATCACGTCCAGTGTGATCATTGGGACTTTTAAAAAGGAAGCCAGTAACAGAATAGTAACATTGATGGTAAAGTTTTTAAACAGACAACTTTTTCTTGTATAGACTTTCAAATTGTAAGAGGGTCATCTGATTTAATGGCCAAAACCAGCAATTCCATTTTCCTTGGTAAGAAAGTTGCACCACAGTTGATACTTCGTAATACCAAATGCTCAGGAGCCTGTGTTACAGACAACCCCTTATGCATGTTGTACGTACTGATGTAAAAAATTTACAGAAAAATATGTAAGTAATATACAAGAAAACATAAAAATAAAAATAATCTATGCTGTTAGCAGTGGAATGCAGTAAGTAGATATTTGTGTAAAGCAACAAAATGAATGGGATGAATCTTTCTTCTTTCACAGTTGAATACACATTAGTCATTATTTTCCTTTATTTACCATAATTTCATTTAATCACTGCCATTTACACGTTGTAACTGTATAGCCCAGCAATACAGTATTGTCATTGATAGCAGCAGGCATAGGCTTTGTACTAAATCTGTAGGGCCTTTGGACTGCGGTTTGTCAGGTTTGCTCTGTCTGACCTTTCCTGGACCTGCAGCTTTGTTTCACTTGGGTTAGTTGTGGCTGCAGTTTCTTTAATTGGCCAGGTGGCTATGGCTAACGTGTATTACTTATGTTTATCTTTGTATGGTACAACCATAATTTTGCATAGATAGCAGTAACAAGCACTGATTCTACATGGAATGAGATACTTATGACTCTAACATAATAATGTGGAGAATTACTGGCCCAGTATTGAGAAGTGGGGACACAGCGTGTGGCACAAAGGACGTCTTAAGTGTAACTTCTAAGGTATATTCAAATAAATGATGTGCTTTCCAGTGGGTTTGGTTTTTCAACCATACATCACACTGGTTCTTTCAAATATCCTTAAAATTGAGGTTAATTGAAGTGAACAATAAAGAACAATAAAGAAAACTTAATAATTACTATACTTTCTAAACACAAATTTCATACATATTTTATATGTATCTACATTCTCTCAATACTTACAATTCATCTCACCTCTCTTTAGAGGTCTAGAAGTTATGCTTCAGTGCAAGCCAGTCAGCTTGTCTTCTTTTGCAGGTATGACCAGAACATGATTCATGCAATCTGTCTATCTGATTTATCTTAGGAGATGAATGGTGGTTGGTAGGTGCCTACTTCTTTGCATGGATTGGGTCATTTGGCTCACATTTGGATGTCTAAATTTGGATAAGGAAACTTATTAAGTAAGAAAGGAACAGTGTAAGGGTTTCAGACTCTGCAATCTTTTAAAAAGTCTACGCCTTTTTTGAAAGCTTATTTGTGTACAGGATGCATAAAATTTAAATTTTGCATTCAAAATCTTACACAGACTATCTGCTGTGTCTGAATCCCATTATTCAACGATCATTTTCAAAACAGTCTTTTATCTCACCTCTGTTTCTTTTACAATATTATACCATCACATTTGACACTGTTTTGCTGTGTGGGTTTTTTTGTTTGTTTGGGGGTTTGTTTGTTTTTTTTTTTGTTTTTTAATTCTTAAACTCTTCCTTGCAAACTGTAAATACCAAATGTAGAATGAGAAGAAACCACCTACTTCTGAAATGGCTTCACAGCACATGACGGCTATTAACAGCATGCAGAAGCTGTATACAGTCATTCAATATGACAGGAAAAATGGAATTGAAAACCAGCTTCAGCCTGAAACCTGGATAAACAGGGTTTGGCTAGGACAACACAGATTCAGTGCTGTAAAACAACAGACTTGACTATATTAGATCAAGTTTTTAGAACTATACTTCACTGAGAAGATAACAAAGTTTCTCCATTTTAACACCAATATGAATGCTCAGCATTGCTTTATCTAGAAAAGCAACCAATACAAACCAGATTTTATACTATTTATAAGATTGAACAGAACACGCTGCTTTAATTACATTAAGTAATAGCAGATTTGACAGTGTGAGTTAGTTATTTTACTATTTCTTTACTGGTCAAAGTGGAGATAATGTAGGAGGTTTTTGGATAGAAGGTAAAGTGATCTTTTTTTCTAAAAACCTGAGCATTGCAATGGACATTCTACATTTTCACAAGACATTCTGAGTATCATTTAATATTATACAACACTTAAAATTACATTTTTAAATATTTAGTATATATTTTTCAGTTTTTAATAATTTGTTCAAGGCTTTCTTGTTGAAAAGAACGTTTTGTTGTTTGTTTTTTTTTTCTCAGATTAATTAAATGAAAATCTAGGAATGGTTCAAAGATGTGCCAGGGGAGGTTTAGACTGGACATTAGGAAGCATTTCTTTACCAAGAGGGTGGTCAAACACTGGAACTGGCTTCCTAGAGAGGTGGTTGATGCCCCACACCTGTCAGTGTTTAAGAGGCATTGGACATGCCCTTAATAACATGCTTTAGCTTTTGGTCAGGCCTGAATTGGTCTGGCAGTTAGGCTCGATGATCATTGTAGGTCCCTTCCAACTGACTCTTATTCTATTCTATTCTATTCTATTCTATTCTATTCTAAAAAAATAGCCACTCTACTGACAGACTGTTATATATACATGTTGCTGATTTTTGCATAAAAAATATGTATCAAATAATTGTCTTAATTTTTCTAGGTGTCTATAACCTTTACCACAGCACACAGCTGTATTTCAGCTGACAGAACCCAAGTCTTAAATTGTATGTGACAAGCACAATGGTCAAGAAAACCAGACCTTTTCTAGTGCTGTTTTTCTGTAAGCTTCCAAATATAAATGTATAAATTTGTACATGTATGTGTCTATATATATAAACACACAGAACATTCATGTTTTATTGAATACTTCAAATGAATGCAAGTTTGCAAGTTATGCTGAGCTTGTGTTTTCGTAAGATAATATGCAGAAACTAAGTGCAAAGTGATCACCATAAAAAATGTTTTGCCTTTTCTAAGAACCCTTAGCTGAATTGTCAGGGAAAACAGTATTTCAAGTTTATTTCTTAAAGAAAGGAATTAAAATAATTTCAGTGAAAAAACCCCAAATAAACACACAAACAAAAGCCCCATGAACATAAAAAGATTACAAAGAAAATGGCAACCACTACTAATTGTATCCTAGAAGAGCACATGCTTCTCCTTTCTGGATGGCTGGCAGATAAGAATCTAAGCGTGCCGAGAGGAGTCAAAATCCCTTTAGAATTCTAAAAAAATATAAATAAGGTAAAAATTTCTTCCTCAATGCTGCTGCAAAGCTCTTACCTGCAGTGCTGATCTTTATTGCACTTTTTATGCTCCTTTGTGATACTGCCTGAGCTTATGCAATGCACGCAAAAGATCCCCAACTATTGCCCTGAGTTCACGTGGACCCAGCACCACACTGGCTGAACACTGTCATCTAACCAGAGCAATCTCAACACTTCTCAAGATTTCAGGTGAAATTTAATTTTTACTGTCCCTCAGTTTATCAGACAAAAATTTGCTCATGCTGCAAAAGGGGCAGGGGCAAACCTGTAAGAGAAAGCCAGAAGCAAAACAGCTCTGGCTTGCAGCCACAACAAAGAGTGAGGGTAGTGAAAATTGCTGGTAGGCAAAGCCTGACATCCAGCACACACACCCTCTGATGTGCACACAAGAACTCTTTTGGGAGTAGGCTGGTTTCCGACGTCTTACATTTCCGAAAATAGTACAGCTATGGGCATTTTGCTGTTCCCCTCCTTTCACACCTGCAGTTTCAGAGAGCAACAGGAGCAGGAGTGGTTTATAGTAAAAGGTTTTTTACCCTGATTTTGTCCCTAACTGTAATTCCAAGGAGGTTCAGACAGCGATTTAAGAAAAGTAATCAACTGTGTATATTCTCACAGCTTAAGAGAGAGTTGCAGATCTTTCTGACAACCCTGATTCATTATCTCTGTTTTTTTCCCAGAATAATCAAGAAGGACTGATGTTACAAAAGTTGACTAAAAACATCAATGAGATGTGTCCATTTTAATTGTTTGAGACTAGCAATTTCCCCTGTAGCTTGAAGGTCTTTGAGAGTGCAAAAAAATCCAGTTAGAGGCCAAATTCTGTCTCTTGACTGCAAACTGTTAATATAGAATAACTTCTCTGACAGTACCCAGCTATTCATGATTTACACGTATGTAACTAACTGCAGATAGGATGTTGACAATTTCTTTCAACTAAGCTGAAAAAACCCCACCTTCCTATCTAATACTGTGCATGGTTAAGTCCAGTTCAAAAAAAAAAAAAAAAACAGGGCTTGTTCTACACAGCAAAAGCTTTTGTACTGCAATTTTTTTTTAGTTTTCCCATTGAAAGTATATCCTTAAAATACAGACCCTTGAAAACATGATCCTGAATACAGATGTGTCTTATTTTGGGGTCATGCACTGAAGAGTAGTTCTTGGTTATTCACAGGCCAAGTGGCTCTGCAGCTAGCTCAAGAAACTATAAATAGACTGTTTTCAATAGCATTTTGAGATTAAAGAGTGACAAAAGCGCATTGCAGCCTACCGAAAATTGCAAGGCCTCCATAATAGTTCAATGCCCTAAAGCACTCTGGATCTATTAGGCTGAAGACTGGTTTTAACTAAGTATTATAGGCAGGTATTAGATATAATACTCCCAAAAGTTTTGTGTGACAGCCTAAGCTCCCAATTTTGAGAAAAAGAAACATGTTAGACACTCTTATCCCTACCGAGTCTCACTGACATGTCTCATGCAATTTAACAGGGCGTGGCAACCTAAGAAACACTATAATCTGCCAAAATTGTGTTAGCTAAAGGCTGGTAAACTTAAAGGAGCCAACAGAAAGGGTCTTCTACCTGCATTTACATTTTATAGCTCAGAGCTCACCTCCAAAGAATCGGAGGGAAAGAAAAAATATTAAAGACAAGTACAGACACATTTTTATTTTTTACTTTTTACTTCACATAGCCGCTCTTTTACCCAATAGTTAACATAACAAAACTCAGTAACAGTAGAGGTAAAGGAACAAGCATCACCAAAGTGTCCAAAGGTTTATGTCAGCAGTCCCTTGGAGACCGCAGGCTACAGGCAGTACCGCAGTACTACAGTCCCGACGCATTACTTGTCTAACGGGCATGGATCTAGTTATCACTTTGTTGAAACTACAAGACTTCATGAAATTTGTCACCTTGGAGATGAATCCCTCGCTTTTACATGCTAATGTGCTCCCTTAAGTTTTCTCTCTGCTCTGTTCTGGGTTTCAGTAAAACCTTTTATCAGAGCCATTGTTTTCAACAGATAAAATAAAGAGGCCATCAAGGCAAAAACTGACCTTCAACAGAAATTTAATTAAGGGAAAAGCAGCTAATAAATTTGAAGACCTACTAATTGCAAATTAACCCCTGACTCACCCACCTGATTATCAGTTTAGCTTTGATACTACTTAATTCTCTCCACACTTGTAAAGAAGAAATACCCATCACTCTTCCTAGCCAGTACTGGTTTCAATCTGAGAATACAACAGGAAGACTATGGGTCCAGTTACTGAACAGTGATAATAAACCCACCTTAATTGCTTCAATTAGATTATCCACAGGGAATCACTTTACACATCCTATACGGATTAACGGGCTCTTCATGAAACACTAGAAACAATTACACAGGGATGAGCGAGCATCAAAAGCTGGCGGAGAAACAGAAGTTGCTATCTATAGACAGTTTTCTCAGTTACTCTCTTTGCTCACCTGTGGGGAGGAATTATCCTTCACCCAAACACAAATATCTAGCCAAGACAAGTCTGAGGCAGATTTCTGTAATGACTATATACTGGATATCTCTAAGGATCACGCTAATATTAAGCCCAAAAGAAAGTGTAGTCTCATCATACTGGATGTGTCACAAGAGCAGCTGTTTAGTATTTTGACACCAGGTTTGCTCAGTCTACACGCCTTGCCCTTTTCAAATTGTGTTCTCCTTGTCTTTTTTGGTAGGTGTTTATTTGGCATAGCAAGAGAGTCAAACAGCATATAGAAAATCAACAGTGGAAGTATTTCTTTAATGGACAAATATTTAAACTGTTATAAACTTTATTTGATCATTTTTGTTAACATGATATTTTTAAATCATTTCTATTGGCAATTAAATTTCAGAAGATGAGAAAGAAAAGAGTAAACAGTGCTTCCTATGTGGCAGTTTACATATGTGGGTAGACACATGCACATGAACTTAATATACACACACATTGTGTGTAGCGAAGAATACACGGATACATGGGAGGACGGTATGGAAAACTGTGTGTTAAAATTACAAATACCCTAGGGATAACAAACAATTCCAGAATTACGCTCTGAGCATCACATCCCAGTGGGAAGGATGCAATCTCCTGAATACAGAAAACTCTGCCTTACAGCTAAAACTCTGGCATCTGCCTGCTCTAGTGAGACCATGCAGGACTCCACATGCTTCAGTAAAACTAAGCTTGTAGACCGAAACTTGCCCTCCAACCAAATTTATGGTGGTTGGGTTGAGAAGTCGATTATAATTCCACAAAATGACAAAGTAGAAGCGGTCTTGTCACAACTTAAGAGGTCACGGTATATTCTGGAATGCGATCAAAAGTGAGACAGAATATTTTAGCCATAAGAAAATCCCCAGGGCTTTTTAATTTTGCCATAAGCCTGGATGAGCTGGTTGATTATAGCATTTGACAACTTATATACCATCTTAGGAAAAGAAGGCTTATTCTGAAGCAATGGATCGGTGACAAAAACCTTCTAAGAAGTTCTGGTTGCAAAGGATACAATTTCTCTTTAACTGCATCTCAGTCACAAGCACTTAATTTAGCATATAAAATAGCTTTGGGATCTTTTTCTTCCACCTTTGTATGCTATATGAGACCCTTATTACATGTCACTTACACTGTACTACCCTGAAAAGCCAAAGCTGCAAACAATCATCCTTTCCTTTCCTTTCCTAACCAATATTTAATGAAGTAGAAAAATACCACAAAATGTGTCTGATAACGTTCCTCTTTTACCATGGGCTGGAAACAAAAATGCCTAAGATGTTAAATAACATTTAACCTGAAGAGTCTTATGTGGCCACTTCACAAAGACATTTTTCCCAATGGGTAAGCACCATCTTTTAATTTATTAGTAAGAAAGGAAATGGGCCAAATAAATGAACACCTGCACTCAGTCCTTGAGTATACTTGAATAAGCCAAATTATCTGCTAGTTCTCCAGAGGCACAGAAGAAAGTCCTAAAAGTGTTAGGCTGGATTGGGAAGGCAGCAAGGAATGTTTCTGATCATTTCCAAATGACGAGTGACATCCTAAAGAAAGAAATATAGAAAGTAGAAGAATGATTGCCTGAGAAAGGTAGAAGAAAACCAGCATCTGCTCTACAGTCAGACAGACATTACAAAGGACAGATAATGCTTCTAAGACTAATAATATTCCTAGCACCCAAATTGGGGAGAAGAAGAGTTTTATCTACAATATGAACCATCTTAGTAGTATATATCTTTTGCTCCTCCAGACAAGTCTTCTCTCCCTCTATCATACCACACTACTTAATTTGCAGCTATTGCCAATTCAGTGTTTCATCTACGCAAAGTTGGCAGAATTTCTACAGGAATGTAATGTTCACATTGCACAAAAAATGATGATTCATGTTATTCCACAGTGCAACTGAGACTGAATTTGATGCCCTTTTTTGAATCCTTGTTCTCTGGAGGTTGATATGGGGAAGTAGGAAGTGTTTTGAACTTAAGAACTATTCCTTTCAATGGTAGCGATTTTGCTGTGTGGCCTATATTTTATAAATTCAGGTTTGATTATTATATCATGTTGCTTTATTTCAGATTTTTATTCTCCATTTTTTTTCTATTTTTTTTTCTGATTTGTAAAGGAACTTTTCAACACTTCAGAAGAAATATACTACAATAAATAGAAGGCATACCTCAGACCCCCAGCAAATCAGCTAGAAAGTCAAATCTAAGACTTAAGAAAATATTCCATATTATTTACTTTATTTTATTAAAAGACTAAAACATCTTGTCTTGTACAGCAGAATTCAGTTTTTCTCAGTAGTGTTCTCCAATTATGGTGTATTTTGGGTTTGGGGTTTCAGGTGTTTTTTGGTTTTGGGTTTGTTTTTTTTTTTTAATTCATTACTGTTAAACAATGGTTCTGGGTTTATTTTATTTAATTATTATTATTATTGGTACACAATGAAATCAGATTCACTGCATTAACTTGACTCTCTGAAGAATGTCTACATTGTTTCAACTTAAACAAAAAAATAAGTTGAAAAGGAAAAAAAAAAACCATGAGACAACATAAGAATGCATTCTTTGCCACGTACAAAATTATGCTCTAGGTGTGAAACAGACACATTCTCCATCTGCAAAGACAAGTGCCTTTGCCATGCCCTTTGCTACATAAAGGTTTTACAGAGTTATATCCACTGCTTGTTTGTATCCTCTTCAACTACATGCCAGATTAAAACAAACAAAATTTGTATATTCAAGGGGTAACGTACTATCATCATAGAGAAAATGGTACTAAGGAAATGGAAAAACTTTTCCAGAAAAAGTGCTGAACATATAGAAGGAATAGTAGTTCAAGTAAATAATTTAGCTAGGGATGCTTAGAACTAGAATTATGAGTGAACGAATTCATATTCCAAAACTACAGGAGGCAGACGCATATCCATTCTCCTTCAAGCAAAAAAAGCACATCTAACTTTTTATTGAAAATGTACAAAAGAAGTGTTGAGATTGTTTTTGGTAGAAAATACTTTGGTACCTGTTCAGAAATGTTTTGGGGGATATAAAAAATTGTTTGTTAAAAGCTAACACTGTGGTGGTTATGTGCAGACCTACAGCAGCACGTGGAACCTGCCACAAACTGCTCACAGTGTATGTACAGGATTGTGACATTTGCTGAGCATTTACACAGAGGAATAATGGAGCATAAGGTTAGGTTGCTGTCATGCTGAGACCACTGCCCATCATGCTGACCAACAGCGTCTCATGGCTCCTTTCTGATCCCCTATGGCCTGGACATATTTATTATCTTTCATCTTAGACTGTGCAGAGACATTTTAAATGAGTCACAGTGGCAGGTGGCCCTTATTAATACCTCTTATGATAAGAGAGATGACCAGAGAGAAGAAACCAGAAGGTGAGACAGGAAAAGTCCTGTGAGGAAATACATGAAAACAATTAAATTTGGAAGATAAATATGTTTTGGTGTCATTTGAGTTAACAACAAAACTATAGTCCAAGAAAAGGAAAACTTTGGATAATAATAACTAGATATATCCTCTGTTCAGAACAGGGTGGGAATTTATAATATTTTGTACTATCTTTGCAAATAGGCATCAAAAATCACAGATGACATTATAAGAGAAGATGAAATTGTTATAAAGAAAGTTAAAACTATGGAAAACAACAAGTTCCATTTGTTAAATACAGCTGGAGTAAGATAATTCTAAACATTAGTGTTTAATGAAAGCAAAAAACTTATGTTGAAAAATACTCTCCAACAGAGGCAAATTTGCTATGTGGTTTCCAATGCAAGCTTAGATTCCAGTAACAAAAGCATCATGGAATAAAAAGAAAATTTTCTCTTTTCTATTTTAGCTTATTGCAGCTGTAGCTCTGTTTATTGTTCATTGTCCTTCTCTTGAAAGGAAGTTCAGAGAAAAGTAATAGACATGCCAGTAGTAGATGGACATGTAGACTATATAGAATTTAAAACCAATAAAGCAAAAAAAAATGTAGAGAAATTCTTATGGAAATGTAACATGCTGTAGTAAGTAGAAATAATAGGTAAATACTATTGAAGAAAAGTAATACCAAGAAATTAATCACTAGCATTAACTTGTTTCTAGGACAATCTTGCAAGATTAGTGTAAGAACACAACTGCTTTTAGCAAAGTATCAGAATATACGATACAAGTGACAGTGGGATGTGGTGTAGGTGATACACTTAGTTTTTTCCATTTGCAAATGTCTGGTTACACTGACTGGCCATACACGATCCAGTACAAAACACACACCAAAAAAAAAATTGTTTTTAAAAAGCCTATAGTGATTAAGTATTGGCATTCTCAGAGTGCCCAAATTAACCAGTTAACCAAATGAGTTTCATTATTAAGAGAACAACATACCCATTTGGGTTTGAACATTCTACAAATGATGTTTATGGAATCTTTATTTTTTCCTACTGAATGACTTAAAAGTCAATTGATACACAAAAATATAAATACAAATGTCTAAAAATATGAATGTACATATGCACACACTTAAACTTTTATATACCATGAAAGTGGGATGTCTCAACATCAGAGGGAAATGTGTTTCAGATGTCATTTTCAGAGGACAGATCATAAAACACTTTAAAAAAAGTACCTCCAAATTCACAGAGTGAGTCATTGATTTCATGTGATCTAATTAGAAATAATTTATTTTAGTCACTGGGGTCACTGGAATGGTCACTTAGACCACCCAGTTTTAAGAACAGCTTAAGTTTTAGAGAGAGTTTTACTGTACAAAAATAATGGTTGATTACCAATTGCTGTTGCTGTCAGATATAAAGAGGTATACAAACAATTACTTTTTTTTTGTATCTACAAAATATACAGATATATTTATAACATAAATATATACAGAGAAAGAATGACATGTAACATTTGGCTCTACTTATTGGGAGTACTTACTAAAAAGACTTCTGGAGTGTGTTCACATTTCTTTTTATATTAATAGGTACATCAGCTTTATATGTGTAAGGCAATGTTGCTGTGTAAGAGAGGATGAAGTTCTGGGCCCACAGAAAGCAATTACAGTTCTGCTACAACAACAAGGAAATGAAAAGCAATTGAAAACACAGCTAAGTCTCATCTTTGAAGGAACTCAGCACCAAAATACTTCTCATACGCTACCACTTTAGTGATCCTCACTCCTCAAGTTGAGTCACCAGACCTCCTCTGTCCTTAACTCCTATACTGTTCTATACAGTTCTTAAGGGAAAAAAAATTAAATAAATATTACCCTTAGTCTTGAATTAGAGATCTATTGTGTACCAGTTTGGGTTATCATGCATTAATATAGGGGAGCCAGACAATATTTGGTACACTGTTATCTTCTAGACAGGAAGTAGGCCTTCACATGCTTTCAGCTCTAAAAATTTATTTAAATAAGGAGTAAAAATGTGCGAGTAAGTATCTAAAAGGAGAAAAGAATCCAAAGTCATCCAATACAGCATACCTGGTGAAAGAACTCAAATGAGATCAACCATAAAAATGCAATGAGGATTTGTGGGAGTTCCTTAAAAGTTAAATAGGATTCATACAGAAATTTTCAACTTGGGGTTTTCAAGAGAAAAGGAATCCAGAGGCCTCAACTGTTACTCGAAACATAATATTGTGATATCTAAAACTCCTATTTCAAATAAATGTAGTATTCAAACGAAGCATACAAGTCCCTTCTAGTTTCAGCAGTTATGGAAAACAGGACACACAAGTAATCAAAACCATAATAAATTTTTCATCAACATAGTACTATTTTACTTTCAATGCATTTAAAAATATTTAGACTTCTCTTATGTGTGCTTCAGGTTTGAAATGTATGAAGTTATTACAGAAAGTTGACTTCAATATTTGTTGTTATTGATTATTTCAGGAGTTGAAATAGGCACTTAACCTCTGCTTGTGAACAGCTAGATATGTGTGAGATTTGATCCAAACTATGAAAGCAACAGCTTTATTTTATCTTTATACCTGTTTCTTAGCTCCCACTTTTCATGACCCCTTTCCAGCTCATGAATCAACTATTTTTTTCATTATAATCTCCTTCATGGGTTACAGAACAGGAGCCATGATAAAAAAATGCTCGTTTACGAATTGAAATTTTATTGTTTAACCAATTATAGTTCCAAAGTATTAAAGCATGAATAAAACTTGAGCTGTCCCAAATGGAAGCCCAGAACTAATTGTAACTTCAGACTGGTCTGGTCCTTCTTATTTCTCAGTCTTACTTATTTTTCATTCTTATTTCATGTTCATCCTCCAAAAGTGATTGCTGTGCCTTTAGATTATTAGTAAAGTAATTCAAGAAAACGTTATCATGCTGATTAGCTAGAGTAAATGCTAGCTGGTTTCAGTCTAAAAGTTATTTTTGATCTGGGGTTCAGATCCCAATAACTGTCTAGAAAAAAGGCTGGCATGCAGATTAAAAAAAAAGTTGGCCTCTGCTTACCCTTAATTTAAATTAATGTTTTTTTCAGTGTAAAGAACATTTGCTTTGTTCTTCCTGAGGTTAGTTCCTGTCTTGCTTTAAATCACTGCTGGAGTAGATCTGCCAAATAGCCTGCACTTGGCAAGTCAGTTGTGCATTCCTACAGAACTGAGAAAATAAAACACGCACTGTCTCTTTTCCCTCTCTAAACCTACCACCCTTTCACCGGCTGTTGTGAGCTAACCTATGCATTTCCCAACCTTTATCCACCTGGGTCTCAGATTTTGATCTTAAGCAACGAAATCGAGCAGTTGCTTACTATACAATTTAAGCAACTGAAATGTTGCATATGAAACTGCAAGAAGAAATGGGAATAAAACTCCACTTGTAATATATCAAACGCAGTTTTCCAAAGTCTGTTGTTTTTATTTTTATAAATACAATGCATCATGTTTTATTGTAATGCTCACCAGTGTACTACTAGCTTTTATTCTGTCATTTAGGTGAAACCAGGAGGTTTATCAGAGTCCTGTTGACTCCACACTAATGAACATTAACCTTTAACTAAAGTGGTTTTAGAGACATGGCTCTCAGGCTCACTTCCTTGAAATAACTCAAACACAGTTATTGTTACTTTTTTTGTTATGTCAACAACATCAGACGGTTAGGGGAAAATAAAAATCAGTTCATTTTATTCCTGTCATTGTTAGCAGAAGCCAAAAACCACTGGAACACAAAACATCTAAGCGCAGCCTTTAGAAATGCCCAGGTTTGTCCTCCTAGGCTTCTTGGATAGTCAGTAATGACAGGCAGGAATCTCGATAAGTCAATTCGGATCTCAGCCACACTTTGACCGCTGAAACTTGGGGCACCTGCGCTCGTGTTTCAGCTGTCTCAGTTAAGTGCCTCATATTAAGTGACATGAATCTGGGCCCCAAGCGTCCTCTTTCTGTTCTGTGAGTGGACTGGCTTACACCTTCTTGAAACGCTGTGCATGTGTATGGATTACTTACTTAGCCATTATACTTATTCAGGAGATAATATACTAGCTACTTGCAAGAAGAAATAAAAGCTTCCCGCAGAGAATTCTTCTGTGCACAATGTTATTTAAATCTATCGCTACTTCTTGTATACCAAGGGAAATATTTTCTCAATATTAATGGAAGAGAACACTTTTCATTTTGTTTCTGAAGATCAAGCATGATTTTAGAAAGGTTAGCTAGGAAAGGGAAAATACCTCGATTGTTTTCCATGTCTCACTCTATCGTTTTTTCAATTCATCTGGCTGTCTATCTGAAATAACCTGTACAAACAGCCGAGAAAAAAACGCTCCACAAAACTTGGAGAACAATCTGTATTTAAAAACAATTTATACTTTACAAGGACTATGTTTGGTCACTGCCTTAATTAAATAGTCTTGCAACATGGAGATATTTTAAGATTTAGACAAAACTTTCCTATACCGTCAACAATCAAACCCTTTCTAAGATGTTATCACTAATGATGTTAATAACAGGTGTAATCGTGTTATTAGCTTCATCACTGTCATTTGTTTAGTGGACAGACCAGCCTAACCCACAACAGATTTTTATACGCTGTTAATTTCAGTCAATTAGAAAAGGCTTAACTAAAAAGTAAAGCTACTGAAAAGAAAATTGGTTCTGTTTTACCTCAAACCAGGACAATTATAATCTTGACCAAGTCAGTTTGAATAACAGAGAACGGCTTCTTCTTTGACTATTAGATTCACAAACAACCCTTTTATAACAAAAAACAGAAACAAAATTACCCCAAAATATAGTAACACAATCTCATGAATTGTACAAACTGAAAATTTATTTCTGTAAATGTTAACAGTTAAGAGGGCTATAATTAATTATCAAACTCCAGTCAGGTTAGCAAATGATGTAAATTATGTAATTTCCCCCATTTATACAGTCATAGTATTACTGTTATTTTTTTCTTTTTTTGGGGCGGGAGGGGATATGTTCATTGTGATTATTTTTATAGAGTATTTAAATGAGACTGAGGGGCTCTATAATTTCTTAAAAATATGGATGTTGTTCCATATATTGGCTAACATATAGTTCTATGTAGTAGTCACCGAACTTGCAATAACAAGTACTTATTGACTATTACTGAAACTGCAATTACTTCAACATTTCTGCTAACAATGGACTGAAAAATTACAGGGATCAGAGACTTGCATTCTTTGCATACACAGAGATAACTATCTAAAACAGAAAAAAAAAAACCAAAAAACCACCATATGATTGCAAAACTTGAAAATACTTTACAGCCTTCTCTCCATCCTAAATTCACATCTTTTTGATGAAATGGTAATTTGTTAGCCTGAGAATTCAACAGGACTGAATTCTAAATTCATACTGCAGCTGCACTGGAAAATGTATACTGCATTTGTTTCACCCTAGCTCCTCAAATCTCTGTTCATGCCAGGAAGGGTCCACTTGCTACTCCAAGGAAATCTCATGGAAACTTTCTCCATACTTAAGGTAGCTATACATGGCCTTATTTTTTTCTACAAACAGTTGTATTGGGTGTAAATGCCAAGGTTTTTGTACTGGGAGACTGACTTGTGCTGGACACAGACAGTTCCAGCTGCCTCCAAATGAATCCACCACAGGGCTAAGCTGAGGCCATCAGCCAAGCTCGTGGTGCCTTGGGTAAAACGTATTTAAGAAATGGCAAAACACTGGAAAAGACAGTAGTGTGGGGGAATAAGAGCATGAAAAACAGCCCTATGAACACCATGCTGAGAGAAGAAGGAGGGAAGGAGATGCTCCAGGCACTGGTGCAGAAATTGCCCTGCAGCCAGTGGAAAAGCCCATGTTGGAGCAGGTTTATCCTAAAGGCACTTGTCTTGGTTTCAGGTGAAACAGAACCAATTTTCTTTTCAGTAATTTTACTTTTCAGTTAGGCCTCTTCTAATGCTCTGAAATTAAAATCATATTTTTCAGACCGTCTCTGCTTCTAGCAGATAAGACCTGATGTTTATAGTGAATACCAAGGAATGCTATGCAGAGAGGCTCTTCCTACTGCTATAACAACCAAGGTCAGCTCACTTTGTTAGGCACAAAGTTGGAGGTTCAGAAGCAGAAGAGCACAGAGGGGCTGCACCTGTGGGGAGAAGCAGACAGGACAGGTGACCCAAAACTGACTAACAAGGTATTTCATCCCATCTGCATCATGCTCAGTATAAAAGCTGAGGGATCAGAGGGGTCAGGCTCTTTCTTCAATGGCTGGTGTCTGAGGATGACTCTGTTTGTCTGTTTTTGATCCTGATCCATGCATCCCTGAATCCAGTTCCTGAGTTCAGTTCCCATCCATCACTGAGTCCAGTCTGGGACTTATCCTGTGTGTGCTGGTGGCATGATGGTCATCCTGGGAACTCAGTATGGTTTTGTATATATTGTGTATATTTCATTATTTTATTAATAATATAATTAACTTTTATTTTAATTATTTTATTATTAATATTTAATTAAAGTAGTTTAGTTTCTTTTGAGAAGTTAGAGAGCATCTGTAACTTGCTTTAGTGGCCATCCCAGCCCAAATCACTACAGAACTGCAGCCCATGAGAAGGACCCATGCTGGAGGAGAGGAAAAGTGTGAGGAGAAAGGAGCTGTCAAGGATTGACCACAACCTCCCATTCCCCATCCTCCTGTGCTGCTTGGGAAGGGGGGTGGTGGGGAATGGTAGAGGAGCCAAGAGTGAAGTTGGACATGGCTGAAGGGGGAGAGAAGTTGTTGGTTTAGTATTTGGGTTTGTTTCTCACTACCCACATCTACTTTAATTGTCAAGAATGTAAATCTTCCCCAAATCAGTAACTGGTAAGCAACCTCCCTGTCTTTATCTGAACCTACCAGCTTTCTCAGATTATTTTCTCCCCCTGTCCCACAGACAAGTAGTGACTGAGTGGCTGGGTGGGGCTTTGTCCCCTAGTCAAGGCTACCCCACCACAGCAGTGAAATTAATCATAGGTGTATCACTCATACGACACTATAGCAGCTCTTCTAAACCAAGACATGGTTTACTCTCTTGGCAATGTCTTTAATTTAGTTGTAGGTCCCCATTCTGAAGAATGAATCATGTCCGTAATATTTGTTTTATTTTTAACAATTAAACACACCTAAAGGTGTATGAGCACAGGTAATTGAACACAAAATTAATTCCAGAAGGTTTAAGTATTGTACTTTGAGTTAATTGTTTTCACAAATAGCTGCATTAGTACTGCACATAATAGGAGCAAGAAGATGCCTGTGTATCCAAAAGCTGTTTCTTTCTACTGACTGTAACAGGTAGCCTAGTATCACAAACAAAATGCAACCTAACCTTATATTGCTTTTAATTAACGTTTATTATGTAACATCATATTACCTCTATGAAGTTTGTGTCTCAAGTCTTCCTTCACCATCAAACCTGTGTTTTTTCATGTTTTTCTTAGCAAAAACTATGAATACTTTTTACATTGGTAAATATTTTTATCATAGCAGTATTCAAAGATCTATGTGGCAAAGGTACTCAAATCCATTACTTATACTTTCTAGTAGGGAAACCTGATATGAAAGATCTGAAGACTTCTGTGACCAAATGAATCAGAAAACAGATATTTCCAATGTAAGCATATGATTTCCAAGAATGCTAGGTACAGATAAAACAAAAAAAAAAACACAAACAAACAAAAAAACCCCCCAAACACATAACAACCCCAAAGCCCCCAAAAACACAGCTCCCCTACACACATTGATAAGGAAGAACAAAGCAAATTCCCTTTGAAATTCTGAACAAACTTCTTAGAGATACTTCAGGGAAGAAAGGAAAAATACTTTATGTTCCCTCCCCGAGGTATTCTTAAACACATTTGTGAATTAGGCCTGTAACCCAACTGTGAAATTATACTGAGTTGTAATACCAAGTACTTGATACATACCTTAACTATGGAATACTGTATATGCAGCAAGGGATGTACCAAGGAGAATTGCCAACAAAGCATTTCAACCTTAGCCGTGTAAAATTAGTCTTCTAAGTCTCATCTATGTATACAGGCTCCCTTTTTATCCAGGCCAAACACTTCTTTCAGACAATTCCCACTGCTCCCAGACACCTATTTTTGAAGGCTATTAATCACTTGGTGTCAATTTCTTTCCACTGACCATAGGAGGAGATAGATGTCCAGTTTACAATTTGGCAACAATTCTTAGACAACTGAGTTGGGTGACATAATTCCTACTCAGGTTAATCAGAGGCAACCAATTTCTAGAGAAATAATATCTCCTCTTTGCCAGAGGGAAGCTAATGCAAGGTCAACTTTGTAATGTATAGAGTTGGCTAAGTTTCTTTTTTTTTTTTTTTTGCTTTTGTTTTCTTTGCTTTGCTTTTACAATGTCCACTTTATCTTTAATAACTTTTGATTTAAACCATATGACAAAACTAGTTCCAGAGCCCTCCAAAGGAAAAAATACAGACTAAGCATCAACACAGAGTTTGGAAGGTTTACTAGGATTTTAAAAGCCAATCTTTGTAGAAAATTGTTAGCCTGCAGGCAGTGGTGCAATCTCTAAAACAAGCTACTTTGTAGTTTACCTTATTGGACTTCCATATTTTTTTGTTTGATTTGGACCTTTAGAGGGGATCTTCTGGTTAATGGGTACATTCTCAGACCGTGGGCTAAACTCATTCATTACTTCAACCAGGTTAACACCAGAGGGAATGCACTTCAACCAGAGTGGCCCAAGTGGTGAAATGGTGACATCTATTCATTTATTCTGTTGCAGAGCGAAAATAAAACCATTTTAAAATGTTAACAGCATAAACACTGAATGTTGAAATTGGAACTCAGAAAAAAGATCTCCCATTTAACAGAGTACAGTATATTACCTTATTTCATAGGAGTAAAGAATAATTTCACAGTCCACCAAAGCAATGAGGAACTGCAGTGAAAATGTGAAAATTAGCAATAAAACACCAGGGTGTTTAGCTGTAGTGTAAAATATCCTAACAAAGTTTTCACCTTGTATCTCTGACCACCCAGGAAGTAGCTTTAATTAGTACAAATTGAAGCCTCATATAATGAAGGAAAAAGTATATATTTTGGAAAAGATATTGTGAAAATTTTTCTTCTGTTTGTTACAGATTTTTATCATGTGTGACCATGAAAATAGTTGTTTATAAAACAGTAACTCAAAAAACCCTAATTAGAAAGCATGTACACTGAAAGGACACTTGTTCATGTATTAAATTCCACCATGTGTATCAAAAATGTCTCTCGGCAATGTAGCCTTCTCAAGAAGTGAGACTTGATCCTCTGTGGTGTTTTACCTTGAGTAATCATTTACACTTCTGCAAAGACAATGTAAATCACTGCTAAATCAGATTATCTACTCAAATAAGACAGCAGTCAAATAAGGCAGTGACTGTTATCATAGCTCCTGTGAAGTCAATAGCACTGTGACAATTTGTATGAGCAGAAGATCTGCTCCTGAGACTACTTCAGCCACTTTGCACAGGTGTGCCTAGCTTTGCAGGGCAAAGAGTCCAATGGTAATAAAGCAGACTGAGACTGGCAAGCACCAGAACCTCACAGAAAGGCTGCTCAGAAAGAGCACTTCAACACATTTGACTATAAGGTGGTCATCGTTCATGATGGGTCCAATACTGTGTCAAGTGCTGTGTCTGCCCATCATCATACACTGTATCTCCACAATCTACAGCTTTATGCTGTCTTCAAGAGAGTTACCACAAAGGTGACTGGGAAGAGCTTAGTCCTGAATGATTTTTATTTTTTTTTTTAATATAAAACTGCATTTTTCCAATGAAACAATGAATAACTGATGAGTTATTTTCCTCCATGGGGCTCCAGGTTGTGTATAAAATATATTAAGCAATTTAATTTAAAGCAAATCAGCCTGAAATCTAGTTCATAAATGATAGAGGGCTTTTGATAGCAAGAGATTATATTTGTCTTTTCAGAAGAAAGCAAAAAGTATGCAGCCCTTAGCATTTATTTACTTTTCAAACTGAAATATAAATAATTTAGTAGTGATAAGACTTCTTTTGAACAACATGCAATTTTATAACCTGTTCTGAAGTAAACTGATTGTTAATTGCGTATTATGCTAAGGCAGGTCTTTTACATATTATATTTGTCATATTGCCTTTTTTTTACCCCTTTGAGTTTCCTCTTACACTATTAAAGCTTTTAAAACTTAAAACAAGTTTTTGGGTTGGGTTTTGTGCTTTGTTTTGGGTTTTTTTTGGTTTTTGGGTTTTTTTGGTTGTTTTTTTTTTTTTTTTTTGGTTGGTTGGTTGGTTGTTTTTTTCTCAATAACCAGAAAATCCCTTTTTGGTCTTCCTGAGACTTCACCAAGTAATTTAGTCATAAATAAATTATGGCAAAATAAGCAAACGTGATAAAGAGCTATAGATAGTGTCTAGATCAATATGAACATTACAGTTTGCTTTCACAGTCTTTTTAACTCAAAGGAAACCTTTGCCACTCACAGAGAAAATCATTGAGCTTCCACTCCACCAACATCTTCTCATTAAGAAATTGTCACACAATGTGATGAGAAGAATTTTTTCAGAACTTCAAAGCAAAATTTTACAGCATCGTTCTGTCGTGCTTATACATCTTAAGACAAAGTTTTTCACTTTAAAAACATAATGAGGCTTTAAATGTCATTATGATGAAGATGCAAGGGGGAAAATACAATAGAAGAGAAGCTTTTTATGCACTTCCTAATCAGGGAATTTTAATAATTATTTAGGGTTTTTAAAAATCAAACAGTCCTTAAAATACTATCTGCCACTCTATCACAAACCACCTACTCTCTTTTAAGATATTTTTCAGTCCAAGATAGTGTATTCTTCTAAAATTGTTGTGAAAGACATTCTCCAATATCTAGACATAGAGGCCTCCACATTATCCAAGTTTTGGTGTGGTTTCTTTTTTTTTTTCCTTTTTCTCTGGAGTAAGTTCACTTCTATCTCTCTCTGTGTCCTCAATAATGTATTTCCCCATAGCTTTTTAAACAATATATTTCTCTTTTCCATACATCATTGATCCTAAACGGCTGTGGAATGTCCCTAGTCCACCAAAGAAAATCAGCATGTTTAAAACTGAGTACCTATTTAAATTACATATGATATAAGAGGCTTACACAATTCATTTATATCAAATACAAGAGATGAAAACTTTCCAGTATTCCCCAGGTTTATGATAATAATTTGTGTCTACTTGTAATTCTACAATTGCTTTTGTATAAGTAACAGTTCTAAACACAATTTTGAGCCTTTTAGATTCCACAGAAGAGACAAAACCAACAGGCAACACTCACCTAAATACCCAACTAAATCAAAAAAGCAACCAAACAATAAAGAAAACAAGATAGATATAGAGGTAGATAGCTATTTTCCATAAATGGAAAGTTTTCTGAATTGCAAGCTGGTAAAAGACACCAGTAAATTGTATGAAATATGTATTGGAGATTTTATTTTCAATGCTTTTGAAACATCAGAACAGCTCAGAAATGTAATCTACTGGGAATATAACCTGAAAACCGGAAATAGGTGAGATGAGAAGAACAAATGCCTTTTGGAAGTTGGCCATCTAATCCTGATCTGTCAACAGCGAATAGATTCATGCCAACTTTCATGCATCTGCAGGACTCAGTTTTGTTAAATTTGCCATGATCTACATCAAACAGTCAAGCTACTTTAAGGTATACTTTAGGATGGAAAAGCCTCAAGTCTCATAGTTGTACTGACCATTGGAGGCTGAGAAGGACAAATACTGTATGTGGGTCCATTCTAAAAAAAAATGTAGGAGATTAACATTCAAAGTCTTGAATGAAAAAAACTGTGAGAAAACACCTCTGTTACTGTGTTTGCCTCATGCTTCCAGAGTTAAATTTATCTGGAATGTTGCTAAAGTTGTAAAATAAAAGATATGGTGAAAGCAGAGTAACGGTAAAGTTAGGAAAAATGGCTGCTATATAAAAGTCAAAACCCCTGCTTGTTTTCTATACAAAAACGCATAATCCCTACCATAGAGCACCCTTGATGAAAGTACTTTGTTGATTAATGCGAATCAATTTCTCACTCACATCACCAAAATTATAATTCCCTCATCTCAACAACTAAAAAGAGTAAGATAAAACAATTGCATTAGATGCATTGGAGTCTTAAAGAGGTAAAAATTGTTTTTATTTCAAGAATGCTTTGCAGCCTGAATTTTCCTTTTTGCTTTGTGCTTCTCTAGGTTCTTTAGTAGACTCTTATAACCTGAAAGTTTGTGTCCAAGAGCCCAGCAGGTATGTAAGAAAATATATATATTTTTTGATACAGACAAGAAATCACAATTTTTAAGTGCACTGCTGTAAAGGACAAAAAGGGGCTCAGTAAATATCTTTAGCTTCTAAGGAACAAAAACATCTTCCAGCATGCCGTAGCAAAATTATTGAACTGCTTTAAAATGCAACAGAACAGGGTTTCAATTTGTAATGCAGTGTATTAGGGGTGCAAGAGAAGCTCACTAAAATCGGGGTAGTTCTTCAACTGCCTTCAGTTGATTTGGGATTAAGAGTTTTGGAGGATATTTTTAATATCTGGAAGTGCATTGCCAAATACTAATGATACATTTATTATAAATGACTCTTGATTCTTGTACTCATGAATTCATATCCTACCTCCATTGTGAATAATATGTTGAAGTATTTTGATGGAGTAAGATTACTTCTCATCTTCAGGAAGAAACTAAAGCAAGTTCCACAGAGATTTTAATCACAGGGAGAGTATCCATATAAATTGCAAAAATCACACCTTCGAGTTTTTCTATTTTTTTTTACTTTCCAAAAGCATAGGTCAACTGCCTTACTCATCTCCAAAAAACCTACACTATTTACACTTCTGAGTCTCACACTTATCAGAAACTACAATGCTCATACAACCTCACACAAAGATTAGTCAGTAGAAAGGTGAACACTGCAGTACAATAAAGCTGCTGCTAACCTTGCACTGGTGAGCTTGTCATAACAAAACTGTATCACAGGCATGACTTTTGGTTCCCTCAGTTTTTACTAGGCACACTAGGTTGATTAATTTTAGCTATTCATAACTCAAATTAAACTCCATTAAATGTCTGTAACAGAATAAGAATGCTAAAAGTCTACTTCCATTACTCTTCCTGCTCTGGACAGCACCTCCCTTGACAGAAAAACATGAAGAAATTTATATTTGGCAAATGGAATTATGAGAAATGGCATAATCATATAATTTGTAACAATTTCAGGCTTCTTTTATGGGTCTCCTTTCCCAACAAAACTCTTAATGTATTCAAATTCTTCCACTATTGAACTTCTATTTGGCTCATCAATTTGTTTCTTTAAAAATAATGGGAGGTCCTAAGATTCTTTTCTCTTATTACCTCAAATATTTTAAAAAGTCCTCTGCCTTCGTTCCTGATCATCTGTAGAAAAGATTTTGATATCATTTACAGGAAAAAAAAAAAAAAGTATGTAGGATCTTCTATTTCTCCACATACTAGTAAATGAATTAATTTGTGTTGTCTTTACCTCATCACATATTGGACAGACACCACCATGCTTTAATTAGCTCAATATTAATTTATCGGCATTTGCTTGTGTAGCTATATGATTTTTTTCCATCAGCATGCTTATGTATTTTATATAAACCTTCAACAGAATTATACAAGAATTATCCAGAAGCCTTCAACTTAATGGCTTATTGGCCTGACAGTCAATACTAGCAGGGTGGGGATGATGCAGAAATAGGATAAATGCTTTTGAGGAAGCATAATTTACTTAATGTTTTAAAGATACTATTAGCTCAAGAGAGAAGGAATTTTATTTTTATTTTTTTATTTTTATTTTTATTTTATAAATTCTTTTTTTATTATTATTTATTTAAATGAAGCCTGGTAAATGTAAAAATCATGGATTGCATGTTGTTTAGAGCCACTTTCTATCCTTCCTGTGATAGAATCAGAGAGGATATGGAGGATTTCTGCAAAAAGACCACAAACTGTCTAAAAGAAGCTGCACATCTTTCTATTCCTTTAACAATGGCAAAAGTGGATGCATGTAAAGATCCAATTCTGTGATATAAAAAATGAATATTCAGAGCTGGCTGAGTGCAAAAATAAATCACTCAATAAGGTTAAAAGAACGCTGAATTCTGGGAAACTGATAGAATACAAGCTACAGCACAGATAATCATTAGGCAATGAGAAAGATCTGGCAAGATGTCTGTAACAAAATTAATGCTGATAACTCTGCATCATCAGTTTAGAAGTACAAGTGGGATTCAGGATAAAAAAAGAACCATGTCCTGTTTAAGTACTGACAGAATATAATGCCATATGTTGAAAAGGACACTATTAATAGGCTAGTCTTTTCTGTGAGATGGAGAAATAGAGTTTAACTTACATAAGCTGCAAGATTATTAAATTCAGAGGTTAAAACTTTGCACACCACAAAAACATTAAAGGAATCAGTCTTAATTTTTTGTAAGGAAGAAAGGTTTAAGTTAAAACACAATTCCTTATAACAAATCAACAAATAAAAACTCCATGACTTGTTCCAAATTATATTTTCTGATTATATATCACCTTTCTACCAGCTGAGATGCATCTCCGTCCTTTCACACAGTCTCATTAATTTTGTAGAGAGTTTGTTTTCTGTGATCACTCAGCCACTTGGGACAATTTTCCCTCTGTGTCTTGACAAGTCTCCTCTATCTAGTTTCTTGCTGTTCAGACATAATCTACCTCTCTGGAAAAATAATTACCTGCTGCATTTGGATTGCTTGATGTTTGGGTTTGTTTTGTTTTGTTTTGTTTTTCTGTCCCTGCAATTGTACAACTTTATACTTGTGTCAATTAACTGAATAAAATAGGTATTTATATTATTTACTAATCACTTACAAACTTGCATACAGCATAGGAGCACTTTCACTTCTTGATTTAAATCCCTAGAATAGCTGCCTTAAAACCAAATCAAAACAGACATGCCACATAAATGCAGAATATTATTTGACTAGGAAAAATGCAGACATCAGTAAAAGGATGTCTGCATAACATAAAATCCTGTTAAAAAATCAGTAAGTTATTAACTCCAAAATTTGTAACCTGCAGACCACTGTCAATCCATTGTCAAACCATATTTACAGTCTTTCCTTCTATTTCTTGCCCTTTAACCTCCCAATATCCAGCCCATCTACTAAGAACTCCCTCCTTGTCTCCCTGTTTAAATTAAGTTTTCTTATTCAGCCGTAGGTTGGTTCTAATACTCACTACATATAAACCATATTTCTTTCCACAGCTAGGAATTATTTTAAGCACGAGAAAGAGAAAAGCAGCTATCCTGCTGCTTGTTCATGTTTCTCATCCTAAACGTACCATATTGTTCGACAGTTCACATCCAACTGACCTGTCCACACTGTTAAGTTAGCTCTGTCCACAAGGAATTTCTGGGGAATTCTGCTGCAAAACATCATTGTTTTCATGTTTTTTTTTTCAAAGTACCAATAAAATTTCAGTCACATCTTCAAATTCCTTTCATACCTAATCACTTCAAATGCCCAAACATTTATTTTCATGTACATTTCATTATCATGTACCCAGAGGAAAAAATAAAAATACAAAAAACTGTATCAAAACATGTCTCTTTGAACTGTAAGAAAAAGTAGCAAGGAAAGGATAACAGGAGGGAGAATACAGCTACCTGCTTATAGGATTATTTTTTTAAAATGAAAATTTCATTAGGACAGAAAACAGTAACTTATTTTATACATTTCTCCAAAGTCATTTGTAAGCATAATAATTTTGACTAGTCTCCCATTTTCAAATGGCATGAGGTGACAATAGACACATATATAGAGAAAATTTATTTCTCTGTAAAAGCACCAAAGAAAACATTTGTCTTTCTCTAACAAAGAAATCCCAATATATTTTACTTAATTCAGAAGACTGAAAGCAATACTGAGGAAACTCAGAGTACGTAAATATGGAAGAAAAAGGCTATTACAAAGTTCAAAAGTTCGAATTTCCTATCCCTTTTTGCCTCTATAGAAAAAAAATCTACACTGTTTATAACCTAGCTGATGTCAGTCTAATTTCAAAAACTCTCGTCAGTGAAGTTTTCAAAATCTTCCTGAAACCTCTAGCACAGTGCTTACGCATTCTTACTGTTACAAGATATTTCCTAATGTCTAATCTAAATCTCCCTTGCTGATTTTAGTCTTTATTTGTTATGCCCACACAAGTTTGGTATTGTCTAGATTGAACAGCCATCATTCTTTACAACTTTTCTCATGGATTATATTTTCTTTAGTCATCTGATCATTCTTATAGCTCACCTGTAGTGAACTCTTTTCAACTTTCTACTGTGGATTGTCACCAATTGAGCCTCATCCTTTCAATTATCTAATATCAGAAATCAAATGTATGTTCCGTCAACCCAGCCTTTGAACAGAAAACCTATAATGGTCAGCATTTCCCTCAAAGGTTAGATTATAAAAAGAAAAAACACTTCTACGTGTATCACAATTTGGGATATTATTGCAGATTGACACAAAGGACAACCTACAAGGACTCAGGTCTTGATCATATTAAGTATGGTATAGCAGTGACTCTTGTAATTACTGAAGTGTGCCAATCAGTGAAAGGCTCCAATATATGCACTTTTTCACAAAGAAGAAAATATTTTATGATTTTTGCAATTAATTGATAGAGAATCCTGGAACACAGGTACTTATATATATATATTTAATGTTAATAATTTTTGCCAGGTAGGCTAATTTAAGATTATGAATCAATTTCACATGAAGAAAAGGGCAGAATATATAGGAAAAGAGGAAAAAAAATATCTGTAATACTTTATGGCATCATTTTAATGTACACATGATTACATGTATTACATACATGCAATTTTGGGGAGACATGTATCTGTATTCTTCAACCAGAGGTGTTACTGCAGTTTGCATGTGCTATATGCATGGGATTGCATATGCACTGCAGCCCACACAGCTGTACTTTGCTAATTATATCTAGCAGACTTGCATACTGTGGTAACAGGAATCTAGCACAAACAAGTATTTTTCAAGATTATGCAGGTATTATCTCACCTCGCACTGTGTGAACAAATTGAAGTTCCAGTTGAGTACGTCAACAGGAGTCATCCCTTTGGCTGCAGTTCTGACATACCCACGAAAAGAATAATAACTCTAGGGACTAGTTACCAGCACTGGGAGGTGCATCTTCTCATATGAGAAGGACTCATTGAAATATATTAATCAGTTCTTCCCAAGAGTTAAACTACGGACAGATAAAAAGGATTTTTCACTGTGTCAGTAAATGCAGTAAATTCAGAAGCACAGGTACTTTGGATATTCCATCATGTTCAGAGTTTCCTTCGGTTCAAATAAATAACAACATGTTGATGTTATTGTTCATCCCAAATCTGATTGTGTTTCTCATTTTAGAAGAAATATTTGCAGTTTACCCAGTCTCCAGTTCTTCAGCAAATTGTCAATATTTTTTGCAGATACATTTTCCAATCACCACAATCAGCCCACTGGACTGGAAATATGCACTTTATTTATACGAGTTGCAGTTTCTTATGCTGTAGGGTTTCCCTGTATTCTAAATATAGTGGACAAGTCTACATATATCTCAGTTTTACAACTATGAAACTTCTCTAATTCAAAAACTCTTCGTTTACGTAACAATAAAAGGTGAAGCAGGCCCCTGACATATTTTCCGGATATTATATATAATTCTCTTGCCTTGAACATACTAAATTACTGAACAAGTGTCCCTATCATTGGCTTAATAAAAACTTAGAAATGTTCTGTATTTGTGCGTGGGTGCACAAATGTGTTTAATGTATGACTGTCTGAAGAAGATGGCAGCCTTAATGAACTTGAGCAAGATATATATATATAGCTATATATGTGTGTGTATAAATATCTGTTCACATCTATAGATATGTATATACATATAAAACTATATACATGCATACACAAACACACCCCACAATGAATAAAAGACCAGCAATTCACAAGTAGCACATTATTATGATACTTTATAGCATATCCCACACTAAAGATTTTTGTTACAATTTATATTGTTTCCCACCGAAGTGACTTATTTTTCTTTTCTTTTTTTTTTACTACCTGATAACTCTGCTGTGTCATTTTACACTAGTCAGAGTTAAATGAAAGTTGGGGAGAAAACAGCAAAAAAACTCTATAGAACTATATATACACAAATACACATAGTTATAATAAATGTGTGTGTGTTTGTATGAATAATCAAGGAACAATTTCTGAAGGAGATATTCCTTGGTACTCAGTAGTTTTATGGTTTTTTTGGTTGTTGTTTTTTTTTGGGGGGGATGTTGTTGTTTGGTTGGGGTTTTTTTTGGGCGGGTGGGTAGGGGTACATTACAGTGTTTAACAGACACCAAAACTTTTAAATGGATATGAACATAGAATAACATTATGGACTGACGCACATCAAGAATTAAAAGAATTATTGGCCAGAGAGTTTTTGGGGGGGTTTTGTTTGTTTGTATGTTTGGTTTGGTTTTTTTTCACCCTACCTCCACAGCTGGAAGATCGCAGAGCCGTCATCTTGTTTAAAATGCAGAGAATATAAGTACCTATTTTATTTTCTTATTTCAGTTTTCTCCATAGCTATAGGTTATTTACAGCACATTTTTGTCATTCTCATTATTTCTACCTGTATCCTGTGACAGTAAGAATCCTGCTTACAGTCCCCATAATGCCCTTCTATTGTACCTATGTATACCTCACTTGGCCTTTCAATTTAATCTTGTACTAATGTTTCCTTTCCAACCCTTCTCATTTTAAATGAGCTTGGGAAAAGTTGTCTCTGAAACAGCGATTTAACTCATTTTCTGGGCCTAGAGGAATATAGTTAACTGATTTATTGCCCTATGGACGTTGTAATTGTTGCAAAACATGATGTATTCCCAGAACAGTGATATCAGTATGTCATTTTGAAAATATGCCTCCCAGCATTCTACTGAAATTAATGAAGCATCATTAAATAGTTGCAGTTCTTAAGCATGTTGTACATTCCAGCATGCAAAGAGTTATTGACAAACTTCAAGATTTCCAGAGGTAATATTTGTCAAATCAAAGCTAAATACAGAGAATGAAAAATGGTTACTTCAAGCATGCAAGTAATTTGGGAATCACCATATAGCTATAACAAATTATCAGGAAGACTCCCCCAAAACAAATTACAAAAACTCACACGAATAAAGTTACTGCTTTCAAAAGACTTCCTTCATGACAAACAAGCAAAAGAATTACTAATCCTTCTCTAATAATTGTTTATAAGATTATTTCAGAATACATATACTCCAGTAGAAACAGGTTGATCTTACTATAATTTGTAATTTGCGAAATAAAATTAAAAGATAGAACAACATTCAAGATCAGGTAGCAAGCATTTTCAATAGTCTCTAAAATTCTTATTTAGATGATTATATAAAACACCCAGTTTAAAAGATATTAAATAGCTCCCATTTGAGCATAATTTTGAATATTAAGCCACAAGAAACACATTTTCCAAAGCTGGTAAAACTAAATGAGTTGAAAACCACACTCAAATTGGGGAATCTAATTTTTACCATATGTTAAATGTTATTATTGTAATGTAATGTTACATGAGGACTCAATTCATATTTCAGCCAAAGCTCATCAGCTGTCCAAAGTGCCATGTACTGTTCTGCAGTGTGGCTTGACTATGATCAAGTCAGCAGAGTCTTCAAGAAAAATCAGGAAGGGGGAGATTCATCAAACTATAAACTCAATCATACACTCTGACAGTATTAAGGAGGAGACCAAGGCTCCAAGCTCACCTTTAGGAATGAAAACAACTTCCTAATCATGAAAATGCTATCCTGGACATGTAATTTTGGCTTAGCCATGTAAATTAAGTGCCTCGTCTAAGCACAGTTACAAAAAACAGGTTACAGGATAGACTTTATGAAAACAGCTGGGTTATCTCATGTGACACAGGTTATTTGCCTTTATAATACGAAAAACTGTCTTTTAATGGTCCATTCTTGGTTGATGATGCTCTGTATACTATCCGTGATACCAAAAATAGTTGCTATTTATGATCTTCATTTTCTGAATCAGTTTATTTCAGCAGTGCATAGATGGAGCATGCTCAAGTTTTCATGCCAACAGACCAACATTCCATTATATGTCATATTTTTGTTTACAAGGTACTTACTAGTCTCCATCTGGCTGGTATTCTAAGAAATATTGGAAGCATTAATAGTCTGTCTTTACTTATGCTAGACAAATGGCTGGGAAGTTATTGATTGAGACTTTTTTCATTTCATATAATGATCTGTCAATCAAAGTACAAGCAGGTATTCTATTATGGTTACTGAGTACTTCATTAACATTTCATATTACATACTGTTCTTAAACTACCAGAGCAGCAAACAAACACCTTAAATGTAACAATGAATAAGTGTTGCAGGCAAGTAAATATTGAAGGCAAAATATATGTACATAAAACTTTAGATACATATTGATAAATATTCACTTTTCTGTTCATGGTATTCAGGATAACTGACCTTCTTAACACTCTCTTTTAAGAATGTAAAAAAATACATATACATTTCTATAATGTTTTCTACATCCTAGTTTTCTGCATAGATTTCTCACTATCACTCTTTATTAAAGAGGGGGACAAATAAAATCATAAAAAAATGCCTTTCAATCAACCTACAGACAACTAGTTAAACAGACACCATCAACCTGAAACAGTCAAAAGTTTGTGGATTCTGTATTGATCAGATCGCTAATACTACAGAAAGGGAAAGTTTCAGAACAAGAATTCATGAATTTAGATGATAAATAAAACCCACAAATATCCGCGTAAACTAAATATTACCATTTGCTACATACTATCAAAAACAGAATGCAGAACAATTTTTTTGCATGTAGCCTGATGATATTCCTCTGAAAACATAAACAAAACAGTCACCTTAGCAAGATTTTCTAGTCAGTTGAAAGATGCCACCTGTACGATAATTTAAATTAGCAGCTTCTATTTGGAAGGATAGTAAAATTATTATCAACAATAAAAATAAAAATAAAAATATCACCATTGTATAACTTCTAATTATTCAGAAACAAAAGCATAAGCTTCCAAGCTATACAAAATCATGACAAAATAGCAATAAAAAGTTAGCAATGTAGAGAACTATCCTTTTTGATCTAAAGTAATGTTTGCATAAATTATCATAAAAACTCTATTACATTAATTCATTGTTTCATGACAACAGAAAAAAAACAACAAAAATACCACAAAACTACATAATGTCATCATAATTCCTTCCTTTTAAGAGGTACACACAGATTATAATGGCAGGTATGAGTCCAAAATACCACTTGGAAACGGGGTGGCTGTGAAAGAGGTTCTCAGAAGAACTGACAAATATAAAGCTTGAGGATCTTTATTTCTTAAAATTCTACAAAATAAAGTTCTACAAAATTATTGTCTGAAGAATACCTTTGGCTATACAAATGGAACTTAATACTGAAAACCTATGGAGGGGAAAGCAAATTGTTCCACAAACAATAAAAATCTTTGGTAAGCGTGGTGGGTTTTTTAATTGTCTCAGACAAGGAGAGTGCTATTGTTCGGCTAAGGACTCTCTACTGCCATTTATTTCATTTAGAAGGCACTCATATACCAGGGTCATGGGCTGCAGCCTACAGTAAATAGATTAGAGTAGATTTAATGCTTGCCTTCCCAGTTAAAAGACTAAGACTTCGTGAAATGAAAGGGGCTTGGTCCTATATTCTCCTGCTCCTATATTCTCCTAATTAGTTATTCACTGGCTAGCTGACAGCAAAAGGAAGTAAACATCCATCATCTTCAATGGGGAGCCAAAGCAAGAAAAAAAGTCTTCATAATGTTCTGACAAAAACAGCAGGGAAAAGGCAGTGTAATTTTGAGATGCAAGAATGATATGCAGCTCCTTGATTTTTATCACACAGAGTATCAGCATAGAGAGCTATTCACATCTGGTATAAAGGACAACTGCACACTTTTTAATTTACTGTTGAGTCTTATAATTTGAACAACTCCTGCATCATTTTGCAAACTAAAACGACAGCACTAAACCTCTGACCAGGACAAAACCATTTACCTAGTAAAAGTTCAGTTGACCAGGAGCATATAAGTCATCTTAATTTGACTTTAGAATTCAGACAAAAGAGAATGACGACTGTCCAGCACCCCAGCACAATGAAAATGATTTCTTGTGTTGAATTAATAGCAATGAAACATGCCTGATTTCAGCAGCTGTTGGAAGCAGCGGGATTGCTCCAGACAGAATAAAGAGAGACTTCCGCCTCCCCAGATAAATGCTTCTAAATCAAACAGTGCGTACCAACAGTCGGCAGTACCCTGCTCTTATGTTAACAGTGATTAATCACGTTGCTGATTGGTTCTCAACTATCTTCCTTTCTGTCCTCGCTGTGGACAAGATCACTGAGCTGCTCATTAAAAGAGCTGCACATGAGCTGCAGGAGGGAAGGATGGTGGTCCCTGAAGAATTATTATAATCGGTATGAGGTCTTTTCAGCACTTTATATAAACTTAACTGAGGTCAGGTGTCAGTGATTTCTCACACCTCTCCTGAGGCCAATACCACTTTGCACCCTGCTACTGACAATACTGTCCAAGTAGAACAATTCAATTTTATTGGTGGAAAATTTTAGGAACTACAACATGGGGAAAAAAAGGCAATTGACTCTATATACTTAATAAGTGGTCCGCAAGTACTGGAATATGTGAATACAGAAAAATGGATAGGATATGGGCGGATAGTTACACTGGATAATTTGTCACAGACACATTATTATTTAACCCCTCTTCCACTGCCTGTTATTTTAGCCTTCCACAAGTTAGGCATCCAATCTAAATTACTCATCCAGCCCTCCTCTATAGACAAAAGAGAGAGATCCTTCAGAGAATAATTCAAACATCAGAAATTAGACGCCCCAGACAGCAAGATTCACTCCCTTGAGGTGCTTGTTTTTCTACACAGACCATAGATAGACCTGGGATGACTAGTTTTGACCTCATACCTAACTTTTAGATGGCCAAATTTTCTGAGAGAAAACAAATTTCTCTGAAAACAAATTGTGATTTTAGTCACTAGATTCTTTCAAGTTGCTGGCCAATCTATTTCTATTGCTGATTCTCAATCTGCAGGCTTTGGTCAGATTTTCAGAAGTATTTGCGACATGACTGGACATTAGACCAACCTGACCACATTTGTCCAGTGTAGCATTGGCCTTAAAAAGACCTCCGAGGATCATTGTTATCTGTTCTCAGCTGGATTTGTATAAGGCATTGAAAAGGCTCGGAACTGACTGAATTAATTTACTATTCAGCATTCTTCCAAATCACCTTCTTCCTCTGTTTTTGCTCTCTAATCTGACACATGTATTGGTAGCTCTTAAAATCAGACCTGTCTGAGCTCATCCACTGCTGTAAGAAACCTGGCTTCTGAAAACTGAAAAAAACCCTAATCTATGTACAAAATGTTGTGGAGGTCACCTCATTAAAGTTTTGCTGTAAGTTACTGAACAGTAACAAAACAGACAGTTTTAAAGGCATCTGTTACTTAGCCACACATCCTTGTGGATTTTGGTCTCTGTAACTCTTGACAGCTGCTTAAGTCATTACCATATCCTCATCAATGTAATCAGTACCCTAAGGCTGCCCTACCTCTCAAATTCACAATCTGCAATGCTGCTCACTTCAGTGCTTTGGGGCATATTAGCAACTCAAGCTTTTTCTGCTTTGATGTGCATGTTCTGTACCAATGACCCCAAAATATGCAGGTCTAATGAATTGGCTTTAATAGTTTTCTTACCCACTTAAATGTTTTTGTTTTAATTGGCTATACTGCCATGTGTCCTGAACTACACTGAAAAGTTCACAGCATAGATGCTAATGGTGCCTTTCTAATTACTGCATAATGAACAAAGGTCTGTCAGAGCAATTTCAGAGGTTAGACTTCACGATTAGGAACCCCATTTTAATAAAAATCAACCTAAAAATTTCACACACAATAGAAATAATCTACACAACTAAATAATATTTTTTAAATATCTGATTTTTTTAAAAAAATATTTGTATAAATTCTTCTAGTTACACAAAATTATTATTTTCTTCATTCCCTTTTAATCTACCTGCCAACAGCCACAACCTCAGTTTTATCACATTGTCCCTGAAGTGTACTTAACTTCCATGGATCACCGCTCTGGGGCTGAACTTGATTTCTCTTTTCATTTACTTCAGGGAGCACTGATAACTGAGGGGCAGGGTCATGCCATCTACTGACAGGTTTTACATCCAGGCTTGTACGGAGCAGAATCCAATGATTTCTCTTAGAAAACTCTAACACTTTTCAAAGTAAATTCTATTTTTTTTCCCATATTTCCAGTTGCATAGGTATCAGTAAATATATTCTTTCTAATGGAGACAGAAAGTGTAGCAGCTGGTTCTATTTCCTCCCCTGTGCCACCTGCTTTGCGCATCAATGGCACTAGCTAAAATACATTTGTATCACTGCTAGTCCGAAGACCTGTGATAATGATAACATGGTGAAAGTTTAAGATTAGGGTAGATGAAAAGGATAGAAGGTCTCCCCAAAATGTCAAAAGACTGTGGATTAGGCATGAGCAAGGTCCAATATCAGCAATCTCCATTCTAACACCAGCTTTCTGCTCCCTTCATTCTTCTCATGTTACATTAGGTTGACAGTTGGGGAGTTAAGCAGCATATTTATACACCTATGTTACACACATTATCTATAATTAAAACAACACCTTATGTTAGGATAGTTAGTATTGTTGCATATTAAAATGTTCAGACACCAGAATATGTGAATTTCAATAAGAAAAAATGTTGGGCCTTTTCACTACCACTTCCACTTAGAATCGTAGAATCACTTAAAGGTTTAGATACTATTTCACAGCAATGCAGTGTGATATCACACTTTTATTCCTAAAAATGTAGCTACAATAACATTCAATTTCCTGCCACAGTTCCACCTGGCCATAAACCTTTATTATTTTTTTTCAACATTTATTAAAAAGTTCCCCTTAGAAACTAAAAAGTTACGTTAGTTGCAGAGTGTGCAACTATGCATTATCAGGAAAAACAGGTAGCATACAGTTTTCAATAAAATTAACAATGTTGTATCAATAGTTCAACCATAGTAAATATTTTTGGACTGCCAGAAATTCAGATTACTTAAAACCTGTATGTATCTAGGGATTCATCTACAAAAGCATTTTGGTTTGAATCAGAGTCGAGATTTAGAAATGAAAATACGGCTTGTATTCACTGACTGTGCCTTGGTTTACAGTGTGGAGAGGTTTGGATTGCACAGTCTGGCATTCTGGTGAATTCAGCTGAACGGTAAGACTAGCTCCTGAATTCCAGGGCATCCAGCACAGGACTAAACAAGAGCCAGACCTAGCAAAATTCTAAAAATTCTTAGAGTATAGATGTTAAGACAGCATCAGTTGCTTCACTCTAAGGTGGTATATTGTATCTCCCTACTTGATAATATATTCTACATACTTGGGGAAAGATAGGGGGGGGGGGGGGGCGGAAACAACAACAACAAAAATAACCAAACCAAGCCCAAAACCACAAAATGAGAGAATTGAGTTTGTTCAGCCTTGAGAAAAGAAGGCTTAGGGGAGACCTTATTACTGTGTTCCAATATTTCAAGGGTGGCTACAAAGAAGATGGAGACTACCTTCTTACAAGGAGTCACATGGAAAAGATGAGGGGTAATGGAGACAAGTTACTCTGGGGGAATTTTTGATTGGACACAAGAGGAAAATTTTTCAAAATGAGAACAATCAGCCATTGGAATAATTTCCCCAGAGAAGTGGGCGATTCCCCATTATTGGACCCTTTGAGATTCAGCTGGACAGGGTGCTGGGCCATCTTATCTAATCCATGCTTTTGCCAAGAATGTTTGTACCAGATGATCCTTGAGGTGCCTTCCAATCTGGTATTCTATGATTCTATGATTTCCAATTATTTCACCTTATATTTACATGTCTCTCTTGTTTGTTCATCACAATGATCATTGCAAAAGAAAAAAAAAAAAACCACAAAAAAACACATCAGTAAATTAAGTTCAGAGACTGTGAATTCCAAGTTTTTTCTGCCCATATTGTTCTCTAGCAAAAGAGTTGAAGGGTACCAGTACAGAAAACCTTGGTCATAGCCCTACCCAAAACCTAAAGAGCAGAAAAAAATCCTTCAGATTCCCACTCCTTAACTGATATCCAGAGGTCAGGAAGAGGACAACGCAGATTTGTTTGCTCTTCCTTGCTGTTCTCTTTACTCACTTAAATACCTATATGGACACCGTCTGACAAAGGGTCCCTGCAAAGTTTGAGGTGTAAAGAGATACAATGAAATCTGAGGGAATTATAAATGATTCTCATAGTTCTTGAGTTCAGGTAGAAGAAAAAGATGTCTTAACAGCCAGGCACAAGATAACCCAATATTTTTATATACTTTTCCTCCTAAAACCACAAGATTATGACTACTTCACTACTATGCTACACAACCACCAATTCCTGTAGAAAATATGTCAGAGCCTCTTCTCTCTATGACAATTATTTCCCATCTCCTTTATGCAGCCTATGTAATTTCATTAAAATGCATGTTTGTGAAGATGAGTGTAATGTATGAACAATAATTATGATTCTGTTTTGGTTATTATTTTAATTCCTGTCTTAGTGAATATTGCTTTCATTCACGAACTTTACTATTTATGCATAAAGAGTACTAAATGATTACTAAGTAATCCTTAAATGGTATAGTGAATACTGAATGGACAGTTATTTCCCTAAAATTAATTAAAAAAAACAAAACAAAACCAAAACAGTTACCAACCTTAAACAGGTTTGAAAATAGAACTTGTGCATCACAGGAAGAAAATATTTTGGTCAGTGAAACTGTATAACACATATATCAAATAGAGTTTCATGGGCTGTCTAAATTCCACAGTTAAGAAGATCACAGTTGATCACTTTTTTCACAGAAGTGAGTCACAGTTCCAGTGGGTAAACTGATTTTTTGATGGAATACAGCAAGGGAATATCACTGAGACATAACAGAGGAAAGGACACTGTCAGATAAACCAATATAGCTTTCTATCATGCAGAGCTGACATAGCAGTGAAGGGGTAAATGACACTCCCAAAAGTCTTCAGATAATATTCCACTTAGTGGATGTTTTTGTGACTACTTAATGAAGCTTCTACTCCTGCCTGCAGATCCCTGTGATATAAGGTTTTCTTCACATATGAAAGTGAGAAGGAAAATATGACATTATATCCAATGTCCTCATATATGCATCCTCTTAAACATATGCATCAATACAAATGCAAAAAAAAAAAAAAGAAAAAAAAAACACCCACAAACCAAACACAAACAAACTCCTACTAAAATGCTAATTCAGAATGTGTTTAGAATTACCTCAATTTGAATTTTCTGAGATTGGACCAAAGATAACTGTGCCTTAACATGAAAAAAAACCTTTAAAAAATGGCTTTAGAACAAAGGAAGTGTTCACTCTCTCACTTGGTACATATTTACATTTCATTTTCATGCTTAAAGGACTTGCATTCCAGTCTCCAAACTGAACTTTAATGCAAGCTGTGGGTAAAGAACATCATCTTCATTAAGCATCAACTAGCAATCAAACAAATAAGAATATTTTAAAGTAGAATTCCCACCCTGCAGGGTTCCAGTGAAGGAAATAATAAAGTGAAATATGAAAAATAAAACTGTTCTTCAAGAAGAACAGATCTAATTAAAAGAAAGACCTAACAACTTCATGGATTAATTGGGAACCAACTGAGATAATTAGACCTCTGGGAACAAGATTACACCCATCACAAACTGCTTTTTTCACAACTACAGGTTAAGTGCTTAAAGCTTTAATTGGGGGCAGCACTAAGAGGAAAGTGGAACTTGCACAGAAGAATTAAGATTTGGTGAAGCAATATCCTGAAGTACTTTGGCATCGTTAAAAAACACATTATTATTTTTCCCCAAGCGCGTGGGATTCTTTGAGCCAAGTTGACAACCGTGGTTACAATTTGTACCAATCAAAAAATGCTTACACTATTATACTTTGACCTATAAACCACATGTAGCTGCACCGTACATTAGTAGTTCAAATACAGTTTCACCCTCTGTGATTACAGTTTAAATGAGCTGTTATTTTAACACATACATACACCATAATAGTTTCTGCAGCCAAACGATGTCTTTCAAGAGAAATCTATCCTGAGAATACTATGCTAAATTAAAAAAAAGAAAAAGAAAAAGAAAAAGAAAAAGAAAAAGAAAAAGAAAAAGAAAAAGAAAAAGAAAAAGAAAAAGAAAAAGAAAAAGAAAAAGAAAAAGAAAAAGAAAAAGAAAAAGAAAAAGAAAAAGAAAAAGAAAAAGAAAAAGAAAAAGAAAGAAGAATCTTAAGACCTGGTAAACTGCTGCAAAGATTAACTGCTTCTTAGAATTGCTCCAAGGACTAATTTTATTTAAACCATTTGAAACAGAAACAATTTAATACCATAATACAAGTGTCATGGAAACTTTGGCATCCAGATGATGAATTGTGCTTCCATTAGACAACTTGGAAAGCACGGTAGGCAAGCTTTACTAATACAATACAAAAGGTGGTCAGAGTTCCTGCTTTCGTCCCCCTTTAGTGGTAGAAAAACAGCTGCAGAAGAAAGAAATTCCATATTTTCTAAAAGTACCATATGTTCTTTCCTAAATGATAACATTTAAGATAAAGACAAGTTCTTTTCAATTACAGATTTTATTTGTATGCAAAATAACCAATTTCAATACTAACTCACCATCTTTATTTTTGAGATTATATACAACAGATGAGAAGGTTGAGTTCTGTAAATGTTTTAAAATACCATGAAGCATATATGGGATTGGATTTATTGTGGTAAAATGAATTATGTGGTCCATAGGAATCCAGAGAACTATGGGTGTAATTAATCACCCCTAAAAATCTAATCTAGAAAAGTTTGAAGAATGTTTTTGAAATGTGTATTTCAGCGGGTTGTAAAGATGTTACAAGGTGCTTCTCTGAATATGCATGTTATAGTCTGTGGCTATTTTTTCAATTTACTAAAATATTTTCAGGACGTCTCAAGCCATTCTTGGATTAAAGTAAGGAAAAAAAAAAAAAGTGTCTAAGATTCCTTTCTTGTAATTGCTTCACATTCACTTAATCTTGTCCCAGTCTTTATCAAGCTGTCAAGCTCCAGCTGTCAGGCTCTACCTGCATAATTAATCTGTAGGTACCCATTTAGGCATGATGAGTTTTTTAAAGACTAAGAACTACCCTACAAGCCTGCTATGGCCTAACAGATATCTTAGGGACTTTTACCCACTGTTCTTTTTATGAGGTGCTGCTTGCATGTGCCTTGGTTCTTGTCCATTTTACCCTACCTCCTCTCTCCTGCTGCTACGGCTTAGGATCCTCTCTTTTCTGCATTCTAAACTCCATCTAGTAACATGAATCTAGGATGAAGACAAAGCAGGGGTGGAAGAAATTGTTCAGACCAATGGCAACCCATCATCATGTCCTGCAGACTGGCAGATTTCTTGGTTCCTTCAGTTCTCTGATGATTCTTCTGGTCTCTGACCATGTTCATATTTTGCCCTTTGGACTGGTACACTTTGCAACTTTCCTTGCTCATGATATTTTCTAGCTCCAAAAATCTCCAGAACTATACCATGGAGTGATAGATTAATTGACATAACTACAGATGTCAGTTTTAGTCAACGAAATTGTGTGATAAATTTGGTATAACACCATGACTTAGTAAGATAACAATAAACACATTGTTAATAAGTGACATCTAATTTGTAACTCGGTGTGAGAAATAAATACACAATAATAAAGTAGATCTTTTAGCAATCTTATCAAACACCGTATAATCTTGATCTCTCAAAACACAGACAAAAATCTTAAAAAGCATTACTAAACTATTTATAAATGCATCGCATTTGAAGCCAAGATTGTCAGTTGATTCTAACTATTTCTATATGCCTTCTGGATTCAGGCACTAATGAACCAATAGCTATCAGCATGACTTTTGCTGAAATACTGTTACGTTAATGAGTTTGGATCAGCTGCTCAAACAGTTTGGCTGAAAAAGATGTCTGCTCAGGAAATATATTAAAGGAGGCGAACATAAATGTTAAGTTTTAGCCCCTTAAATTTAGTTGATTGCAAACATGATGCCCAAAACCTTTTTTTACATTCAGCTTGATTTGACACCGCACTGAATAAATTAGACTGTATATAAAACTGCCTTGTTTATCTTTCATGCAAAAACACTGGGACAAGTTCTTCTCTTTATTATACAATTCATAACCCAAATGATATCCTATGTTACACCAGAGTAAACCACTGGTGAATTTGTCACTATAATATTGAAGTCAGCATTATTCAAACCTAAGTATTCCCTAGTTGTACTATACCTCTATATTATCCTGTCTGAGACTGACACAAACTCCAGTGGGGTCACATATCCCTAGAATTAACATTCTGGTGTGAAAAGGCAACAGGGATTTCCATATGACATTGCTTAAATTAATTCTTTCTGTTGTCTTCAGTACAGTACTTCCCTGGAGCACCTTTAGTCATTCAATCCACATAGAATGAGAAACCTTTCTATATATTAGTCTATTAAAGGAACCAGAATATGAGTCACCAGTCATGTACGTTGACTTCTAGGAAAACCTCCTCAAATAATGGTGATGATTAGATTATACCTAAATGAATTACCCTTTGCACCTGTGAGAAGGTAAAGACGATACACTTGAAGCTGATGGCTCAGCACTGTGTAGACCAAAAAATTTGTTTGAAAAGAGAGAAGAAAATGATGTCTATCACCTTTTCACCTACACATTACTGAACTGTGCTCTTGGGGGAAAATAAAAAAAAATAAATAAAATTTAAAGTGCATTCAAGGCAATTTAACTGGACAACCTGAAACTGAAATTCTAAAAACAGTATTTAAAAAATATTTTAGTGACACTTGTCCTATATAGGAAGCGGCTGCATTTATCTAGTTTAAGTCAGACACCAGCACTTGGGATTTGTTCAGCTCCAGCGTTGTATCATAAATTCCTTGAGGGAATTCACAATTCACCAAATGACGTATTGTTATTATCACCAAAAGTGAACCATATTCAACAAAACAGTACTCAGTGGGCAGCAATTCTGCAGTGTATAATTATAGTTGCAGTTTCTCATCCCAGGTTTAAATATGTTTTCACTTTTCAACTTCAACAACAACAACAAAAAAACAAACTCACCTCTCTCCACCCCTCAAAACATCTAAGGAGATTAGTTTTAATATTTAAACAATTCTTTATCTTGGTTCTTTGAATAAATTCCACCTATACTATTATTTCACTGGAAAATCTGGATTTTCCTTCCTTTCTAGCATTACTCTGGGTTTTGAGGTTTGAGGTTTCTTTTCATTTTGTTTTTGAATATATGACACTGCTACCAATTATAATTATCAGCTGCAACCACATTCTAATTAAGGTCTTGTTTCTCTGTTGATTACTTTAAATGCCTTGAAAAAAGCAAAAAATCCTATTTATATATATATTTTTTAGCACTACAAAAGACTGTGTTGCTCCAGTTTATGAGTTATGCCATTTTATGCAGTATTGCTGGCATCTTTAGGTAGCTAAAATCCTCCATATTTCTCACGTAAATACCTAAGGTCATGTTTTCAGTTGCACTTCTGTAACTTCAGAAAAATTCTCTTGGTCTACTAACTTTGGAATTCCTTGCTGATAGAAAGGATGGGTCCTATACTTATGTTGGAATAAAAGGCAATAGACCTAACTCGTAGCTCAGGAAGTTACAGATGTGGTTTCATATATGAGACCACATGATATTCTTTATTGGTGTAATAGGATTAAAAGGTCTTGCAGTACATTGAGCATCCAGTGATGAACACTATTTTATCACTATATTATACCTCCTGTCATTTAGAGAGCACTGACGAGCATGCCCATACATATATCCGTGAGCAAGCATTGTCTGAAATACCTTTGGAATAATCAGCAACATAGCCACATTTATGCAATGCTGAGAAAATAGGTCTTTGGCATTGCACCAGTAAAATGTGACCTAGTACATTTGCATGGCGATGTGCCATCTGATGCAGATTCCTTTGCTTGAATTAACATTAGCTCACAGATCCATATATCAGAATCTATGTCATTATGTTACTTTTACCCTAGTTCAGTGCAGTATGAGTTCTTTCTGTTATACCTTTTCTGACATCGAAATGTAGGTGTGCATTTTTGTGCTAGAGGAGAAAGACATACGATAACAATTGTCCCGAGGACTCCAAAAAACTACAGACAAAGATTCTCATGTTTGTCTCTTAAACCCCCCTCCCCTTCTCTTTCTCTTCCTTTTTCTTTTTCATATGCCCATATGAATTGTAAGAGGATAATTCACACCCTATCCATGTCTTCTCATCTGAAATTTTTAGTAACCTCCTTGGCTATGTGTTTTTTTCTTGTTTCTATTTGTTTTCCTAAAGACAAGATGTTCCTTGCAACCTTTTGAAGATATATAGCTTTGCATCCACAAAACTTTTAGCAGTGGCAGTGAGATTATGAACAGAAATATGAGAGATGGTATCTCTGACTATCAAATATAGATGCAAATCAAGTGGTCAAATGCAGTTATTTTAGTCTGATCTAGTCTATAGGTAAGGAATTGTGCATCTGTTCCTCCACCTTTCTAAGAGCATGCCCCTGAAAACTGCCTACCACACCAATGAAAAACACATGTGAAACAAATGCGCTATCAGAATACATTTAGGTATGGTTGTAGAAAAATAAGAAGAGTACATGAAGTTGCTATCTGCTTGGATTCACCTTTCTGTTTAACACGTGCTTGAAATGACAGTGATTCTAGAGTTGCTTCCTGCATCTAACTGCAGACTTGAACTCTGCAGCCTTTCTAATTGGTCTTGCTTGTCACACTTAATTTGTTCTGATTTTATTTTAAACAATTATTAAATACAAATGAAAACACTAAAAGCTATTTTGCTCCATTAGCCTTGTGCATTCCACTCTGTATTCAAGCCCTACATCAACAACTGCTGCAGCAATACTGTTTCTTTCAGGATAAAGACAAAACATGGACTACATCCAACTTTTAATCAGCTGTACAGATGGGTTTATTTCACAAATGCACTAGGCTGCACAGATGGAAGTTCCTGAATGCCTGACAAGGTGTTAAAATGGTTACTGATATTACAAAGGAATAAAAAAGCAGCACTGGAAATTATAATTAGTAGGGACTCTATCTCTTAAGGGCTTATTAGTTCAGAACTTAAATTTTGTCCTCGGTGTGTGGAAGACAGTTTGCAGAGAGGAAAAAGGTAATCACATATCAGATTAGCTATGATAACTGTTTTCTGTCCCTTGAGAATACACGCAATCTTACGAATATCTAACTCAACTGTTATACCTGATACAATACCCACTGAAACCAGCCAAAAGCATGACATAATATTTTTGACCATCCAAAGGCAGAACAAAAGGAGCAGCAGTTTGTGCTCAGTGACATACTGAGCATCAGTTAAAAAAACCCTGCAGATATCAGTGGAGAAAAATAGCTTTATAGTCGCTTAATGGTATTACTCTTTTGAGCAGTTTTATTATAAACTCACAGATTTTATGCCTAAAAAAGTTAACTGAATTATCATACTTGGCTGAACAGGTTACAGCATTCATCACCTCATGGAATACTGTGCCAATTTACTATCATGATGCCAAATGTTCTAAACTGTGTTTTGGAAATAACACAGTAATAAAAGAGGTCATGAATAACTGTGATCATTACAGATTCCTGTGCTCTCATTTGTGAGAGTGGAGGGCTGCAGAGACAATACTATCTCCATCTTTAATGTGATAAGTTTTGGATTATTCAGGGAAGAAATAAGGTATCATAAGTGCCTCTGCAATCTCTTTATATATATAGAATTGGGGACAGTTGTGTATGGGTGAATCAGGAACCAATGCACTGGAAGCTCCGCTGTAATTTTATGCAGAGTGTCGTACTGAATATTTTATTCATAATCTGCTCTTGTGAAGATCTCTGATCTTTCAGTACTATGAATAAGAGATGTTTATTGTCTAAAACTCGAGTTTGTCTTTCATGCTAAAGACTTAGAACTGAGATAATCATGGTACATAGACGTGCATATGTGACACCATATAGACAGTAGGCACCTTTAAATGGATCAGACTCAGCTAAGGGAAAAATGTTTTACTTGATCCCAAAAGATACAGTGATCAAGAAAGCTTGAAAAAATGAAGCTTAGAGCAGAAGGGAAAACATCTTTAAGAAGTGGACAATAAAATCAAAAGAATCATGGTGTGACTGGCATGTTTGAATAGTCAAAGACATAAAGGCAAAAATATTCCATAAATAGTTGGGTTTTTTTCATAGAAAAAAACCAAGGAAATATAAAAGGTTGTAGAGGTCAACTTCATTCTAATTCTAAGCAAAATAAAACATATCTGTAGGGATTTAGATATAAAAAAATAAGGTGTACATGAGTAGGAAATGAGATAACATAGGTTCATTAACAACAAATTCAGCCAAACTAATACAATTGTTTCTGAAAAAAATTAATTTCTGAATGAAAAAATAATAGTAGTTATTGACATTAGCTGCTATTAAAAAAAATCTATCCACATTTTGCTAGTGAAACTAGACATTAAAATCAAGTTGTTACACATTAAATAAATAAAAATGGCTAATTAGTAAGTGTCAAAATGTAACAGCAAACACAGAATCATTATCAAGCAGGTTTATTTCTACTGTTATTCTTCAGGTCTCAAATCTTGGCACTGTAATTTAAGATCTTCATGAATGGATGAAACAGAAATTAGGGATGAAATTTACAGATAACATAAGGATTAGGGGAAAGTGAATAAATAAAACAAGTGATTAGGAGGAATTCTGTATCACATTGGAATCTGGGTGCAGGCAAAGTTGGTATTTTAACATTACCAGATGTAAAACATATAAATGTGGGATGGGAGTGGTGGTGTACAATGAACAAACAGAAAACCGTGCAGACCATGCTTATACATCTGGGGAAGCAATTACATCCAAGAAGATTCGAAGGCTATTTTGTATAATCAGCTGAACATGAGCTCCAAATACAAGACAGCAAACAAGACAACTAACATGGTTCTTACATACGTTATGTTCAAAAGACTCACATAGTTATTGCAGATTTTCATATTAAAATATGACCAATGCATAGTTTTGTTGGGTTTTTGGTTTGGTTTGGTTTGTTTTTTTTATTTTATGCAGAGGCAACCATTACTAGAATATGGTGCTCGTCTTTACATCAGGAAGAAAATTAATAGACTGAGAAAGTTCAGAGAACTATACAAGACAGTTTCAAGGCTTCAAGAACTGCACCTGTGAGAATCTCAACAAACCAAATAATAACCTTGAATTGTATTAAGAATTTGCTGATAGGAGTTGCTTTAGTCTGGCAGACACAAGTACAGCAAGATTAAATGACTGAAAACTAAAATTCAATATACTCAGAAAAAAAGTGATTTACATTAATTTAACAATAAATTTAATTACAAAAAATATCAAAAGTTCTGGGACATTCACTGTCATTGAATATTTCTAAGGCAAAACTATTTTCTTCTAGAAAAGAGATACAAATTCAAGGAACAACCAGTAAGAGGAAACACTGTAGCTTTTTTAATGGAGAAATACATGTTAGACTATCACATGGTCCTTCCTGTCTTTATAAAACAGAAAAAAAATACAAAATAATATCATTGATATTTTATAAATTTATTTGGTTAAATATTGAACTAGATAAAGCCTATACAATATCTGTGTACATGTTAAGATCTATATTCCCTAAGAGGTAATATTGACACACAGATGTCATTCCATTGTTTAAATAAATTGAAGTTAACATTTTAGTCAATATATGTAATGGCTTCATACTACTCTACAGAGTAATCTAATGAAATGCAATTAGAGTTTTTAGTTTATGAGGGTGATTTCAGCATAAACTTATTTGTAAATAATTTATAGTGTTTAAAGATTATGAAATCATTAAATAAATTTATAAAAATATATTACTTCCTCATTAAGGAGTACAAATGGTAAATTGTCTTATCACCAACAGATTCAAAATACAGCATTCAAAGAGAATATATTTTATCCACGTAGGGAATTAGATGTTAAATTATACACCATGCAGATCAGTAAATACTAGGATTGAAGACTGCCAATGGAAATATCAGCAATCCAGGAGGATATGTTACATTTCATCAGTATCTCTTTGTTTAGAAGAAAATTGCAAGGCGATGATGTGCTTGGTAAGGAATGGTGATAGTCAGTGGAGTTCAATGCTAATGTGCCATCTCTCAAATAAGAAATAAAATCAAGATCCAGATCACTGGGGATTGCTTACAATCTCATTAAATATTTCCCTATATAAAAAACACTATCAGTGTTAGAGTTAGTGACCTTTGCAAACTTCATTTTGAGTAATTAATTTTTGCCCTACTCAGACATCTCCAAGTGTCCATTGCCATAGCAGCTGGGAATTAATTTTTAAAATTAATACTATTAATAATAATTTCTATAAACTTCCCACCCTTAATGAAGCATTGCTGTTTCCTACAGAAACATTAGAAAAAGTAGTTTAATGTCTTTAAAATATAGAAGTACAGAAGTCAGTGAAATGAAATGCACTTCAAACATAGTCTTTATTTCATCTAATTTTAGATGTCACAACTTAAATCATCTAGTGTAAACTACTTTGATAATCTCCTTAGCCAGGCCTTGGAGAAAAATCACACAGTTCCAGAAGTAAACCACCACCTAACATGTAAGAAGTTATCCTCAGATCCACTTGAATCACTACCATAACAACAGAGGAAGCTTAAATGACTGTATGTGAGATGAAGCCAAACATCTGTTCTCCAGTTTCACAAAAAGATACTTCAAGGCTGAATTTTAGACCAAAAGTGCATGCCATTCTTTTCTAGACAAAGAGAATTACATTTTAATTACCTCCTCTTTCCCCTCCCCCTTTTTAATACTAGCGAATCAAAAAAATCCAATGTAAATTTCAGAGCATAGGAGTCAACTGTGGTTTCAGGTTTAGCATGCACATCTTTCCAAGAAACAAGAATGCTCTATAAGTTTATACAGTCCATTCATGATGGATTTCTTGATGACTAAAAAAAGACATACCTGCTGCCCATTTTCAGGGAAAGGGGAACTGCAGGCCAGTCAGCCTAGTCTCACTACTCGGCAAATTCTCCTGGAAGTCACATCCAGGCACATACAGTAAGAGAAGAAGATTCAAAACAGCCTACGTGCATTTACCAATGGCAAAATGGCAACCTGATTGTCTTCTGTAATGAGATGGCTGCCTTGGGGAAAAAGGTGTCCAGTGATGTGTGGGAGACCTCGGCTGGTCCAAGGGATCAGAATACAAGTTTAACATTGACCCTGAGCAGATACCTGTGTACCCTTGAAGAGACTGGAGAATCCTGAGAAGATCTGAGCAAACAAGATAAGGGTTGGCAAACATCCTGGCTTTGACCAGACCATGAACGGCGCGTGATCAACAATTGCATTGGCTGGATGGCGTGTGATGTGAGAGTGGATTGGGCAAAAGTAGAATGGTAGAGTATATGCACAGATAAGCATCCAGGTAAAAGGATATAAAAGAGCACTGCTTTTAAAATAATATATACAATTGCTGCAACTTGATATTCAGTGTCGTGTCCATCTCTACAACGACAGTGATGCTAGCAAGGCTTTTGACACTGTCACCCACAGTATCCTTACAGATAAATTGGTAAGATATGGTTTGGATTGGTGGACTATCAAGCGCCTGGAAAAATTGCTTGGACAGCTAGGTTCAAAAGGTTGTGATCAGAGGTGTGCAGTCCATCAGGCAGCTGGTTAATAAGGGTTGATAATGGGGTGTCATGGTTTTGGCTGGGATGGGGTTGACTTGCTTGCTAGCAGCTGATATAGGGCTATGTTTTGGATTTGGGATGAAAATAGTGTTGGTAGGGCACTAATGTTTTTGGTTGCTGCTAAGCAGTCAAAGCCTTTCCTGCTCCTCAGCCCACCCCACCAGCGTGTAGGCTAGCAGTGCAAAAAAGCTGGCAGAAGACGCAGCTGGGACAGCTGACCCCAACTGACCTAAGGGATATTCCATTCCATATGACATCATGCTCAGTATATAAAACTAGGAGAAGAAGGAAGCAGGGGGATGTTCGAAGTTATGGCATTTTGTCTTCCCAAGTAACCATTCCACGTGATGGAGCCCTGCTTTCCTGGTCATGGCTGAACACCTGCTTGCCCATGGGAAGTAGTGAATGGATTCCTTGTTTTGCTTTGCTTGCACATGCAGACTTTGTTTAACCTGATAAACTGTCTTTATCACAACCCATCAGTTTTTTCTCACTTTTACTCTTCCATTTCTCTTCCCCGTCCCAGCTGGGGGGAGTTAGTGAGTGGCTGCGTGGTCCTAGTTGCTTGCTGGGGTTAAACCGTGAGATAGGGCCAATGCTGCCTTTGCATCTGATATCTTGACTGATAAGCTGGATCACGAGGCAGAGTGCATCCTCCGCAAGTGCACCGATGATGCCAAGCCGGGGGCAAATGCTCTGCATGCTGGAAGGCCAGGCTCCTATTCATAGGGAGCTTGACAGGTTGGATAAATGGGCAACAGGTACCTCAAGAAGTGCAGCAATGGCAAACATGGAGTCCTGCCCCAGGAGGGAATAACCCCATGCAGTAATGCAGGTTGGGGCCAACTGGATGGAAAGCAGCTTGGCAAAAAAGGACTTAGGGGAGCTTACTTAGCGGAGCTTGTGGAAAACATGTTGAATATAGCTTGGCAGCATGGCCTTGAGATATGGAAGGCCAACTGCATTCTGGGCTGTATTATCAAAAATGTAATCAGCTTGAAGAAAATAGGGATTCTTTCCCTCTTTTCAGCTCTTGTGAGGCCATATCTGGAATAATGTGTCCAGTTTTGAGCTAGGCTTTGGACCTCCAGAGATCCCTTCCAACCTAAAATATTTTATGATTTCATGATTGCCACTTACATGTATCTTTGCCAGATCCATTAAGGATACCAGTTAGATAGAATTTTATGCTTTGATGCTTACACACTTTGTTGAAGTCTTAGAAACCTGTAGTCCTATAGGCAATGTGACTTTTCACATAGTGGAGTACTTGATTTCACTCAACGTCTTGACATACAGATAACAAGTACATTCACTGAGAGCTGGATGTACCAAGCCAAACTGAGTGAAATACAGAGGGCAGATAAGGAGTCATTCCAGTGTTCTTTCAGGTCAAAGTAAAAACTCACATTTTGAAAAGCTGTATTTCCCTCTAGTTAGTCTTGGAATAACATGAATGATAATATAAATAAAAATTTGCAACTACTGAAAAAGAACTAGGATCACAGAATACTTCAAATTTGACATTAATCCAAAATACATCCATACGCACATCTCAGTCTTACAAGATATGATAGCTAAGAAACAAGTCTCTTGTTCCATGTTGCTGTTAGCAAAAAGTATGAGACACAAAATGGAAATGCCTTTTTCATGAGCAATACTAGATTTTAGACACTTATTGGCTGGGGAACTATTAGGAAATAAATAAACTATCTGAGGGTTAGAAGAAGGATAGTGATCTATCAAACATATCAATATATTATGCACTCCTTGAAGAAGCAAACAAAACAAACAAGTCCAAATTAAAAGATATATTCTGTGATGAACTTGAATAATGGTGCTTCAAATGCACAACTGAAACATTATTGTGAGTAACAGAAGTGCATATATAGTAAAGAGAAGGTGTAAAAAACAATCAGGAAAGAGATTTGTTGGTATTAGTAATGTCAGTAAAAGCCGATTAGTTTCACCATATGTTAACTTCTGGCTGTGAAAATAAAACTGTTCCTTGGAATACGCATTCAATTGATTTTCAGTAGATGAGATGCAGTAAATTACAGTCATCCCTAGCAAAACTCAAATTTGTTTGTTTGTTTGTTTAAATATGTCTATTGGAAAATTCAGGTGGTTATGATGGTTAGCACAGTAATTATGTGGTTATGACAGTTACTCAAAACCAGGAAACCTGGTCCTCCCAGTCTATACTGAAGCCCGGGAGGATGTCCTGATCACCAGTCTAGAATATAAGTATTCTCTACTCTTCCTATAGAAATCTCTTGTAAAATCAAGAATGCAGCATTTTTAGTCATGAAAATAAAGCAAATGAGGCAGCCTAACAATACAAGCACAGACTGAGGAGAGGGAAGTCCCTGGCTCCAGTCCCTACTCATAAGGATTTTATTCAATGCTGCTCAAATAGAAAACAAAAACAAACAAACAAAAAGTAAAAAAAAAAGTAAAAAAAAAAAAAAGTCTTGAATGGATTTACCCCTCCTAGGTCAGTAATCCCAACAGAAGACAATGGATTCATGCTTTCTCTTGTGCTGTCTTCTTTTGGATCCATAAATGTTTTTTTGTGTTAAATGTCACTTTTCTATCATGTTGATATTGGATGAGAACATGAGAAACAATTAAAAAAACCCCATGTCTTATGATTTATTTTAATGTGCAAATGGTAATCAACTTATCATTCACTGCATGTGTTGTTCTGCACTCGCCACTGAAATAATTATACCCTCTAATCACATTTTTTTTTAATTCTTTTAGCATAATACAATACATTGCTAAAGTTTCCCTGCTATCTGCAACGCACAGTGACTGGACACATGTTTTTTACCAGAACTGTGATAATAAATTATCCAGCAGAAACAAGTCTAAATGTGCAAGGAGACTATTTGCCAAGAAGACAACTATGCTGACTAAATGAAGGAAACAGACAAGACGGAAGTAGAACAGGATATTCTGGCACTGATTATTTCTGTATACTCTAATGGACATTGCACTTGTTGAAAAGGAGAAGCAGATTACTGGATACCTAAAAGCCTCATTGTACAAATGCAAAGAAAGTTTTTAACTAATGGAGGTAGTTCATTTCTCTTCACGGCAAACAAACAGAAGGCACATTTCCCTTTATTTTTCATGCATTTTTTTCTCTTTTTTTTTAACGTGGGTTCAACTGGATTTTATTTTGCTGATTACCTGAGGCAGTTTTTACTGCTTAACAGCTTCCTTTCATCCATAAACATAAATAGGTGTTTTAAATTTGAAAGCAGAAAAAAAGATAGAAACCTAATTTCTCTGAGAAAGAATTGCACTGGAGATTTTACCATCTGGTAGTGCTTGATTATTGAAGCTTTATTTTCATTGGTTTTCGAAAAATACTACTACATTCAAGCAAGTAGATTAAATGCTATTAGCTATAATACCTTTTTAAACAAAGAAATCTGTTGAAGTGATAATGGATTTTAAAGTAAGTATACTCATTACATCGGTTTTTACACCATTGTCGTTTCCCTGTTGGCCACATGAATCTCTAAACCTGACACTGTTAATTACAATTATAATATGTGGTATGTGAAGACTTGATTAACTTCAAACTATATTTAAGTCAGACATAAAGGTAATTGAAGAATTCCACCACCAAACTTAAACAGTGTTATTACAGAAGCCCCAAAATACTGCTTGCCATTTCATTTACTTGGAAATGAACTGCAGAAGATTTCCAGAGCAAAGCTACCATCTATTCAAGCCTTGAAAATTAAAGTTTTATTTGAAAGGTGATCGGCTAATTCTACAGGCATGAGACAGGCACTAGAACTCGTCAAAAATTTATTGATGGGAAAGGTCTGAAGCTGTCGTGCTTTTACATGTATACACCAATTTAGATTTTTAGCTACTTTTACTTGAAAAATTGGCTCTGACTCTCCACATGGCTTGAGGCATAGTTTCAATACTACTTTTTTGTGTCAAAAACACCTGTCTTTTTACTTTAGTGCCAGAAGGGCTTAGCATCTTGTCAGTGAAGTAACACAGCCTGCACATTTATAGGTGTCACTCACTTTACCATCTGTTTTTTAGGATAACAGTCACCAGTATCACCCAGCCCCTCCAGAGGCTCTAGCAATCTTTATGGATTAAGGTTGAGATTTACACTGAAGAACAGTTAGGGGTACCCCACCACTTCCAGCTCATTCTACGCGTCCTTTAACCTTAACTCTGTGAATACCTCATCCTACATGAATTCAGTAACTATCCCTCATGCAAAATTGTTTGTCAAAAGCATCCCACCACTTCTTTAAAGTGTTACAGCAAACAATTGTCAAACAAATGTCTGCACGTTGTACACTGAGAGAAAACTGCATGAATATAAACACCAGCCCTTGCACCAAACCTACACCACAGGCAGCTTACTTCTAATCTCAAGAGACAGGAGTAACATCGTCACTAATCCTAAATGACATTTCATTGATAAAATTGTTAATCAGATAATTTGGCAAATGGATTAATAATAAATACGTATAGTATGAAAATCCAGGCTTAATTAATCTATTAGTGAACAAAAAGGGTGTTACTTTAAAGAGGTTTTTTTTTTTTTTTTCCCAGAAAGTACAATGTATTAATCCCTAATTATCATCAAAATAAATAAATACATAAATAAATAGTGCCACAGACTACATTACATGCCTTTTATGTACCGGTACAGCTAAGAATTTTTTACAGACATACAGCACCAGAGTCAGAAGAGATACAAATTTCAATGTAGGGGTGACATCTCAATACTGCTGTGAGAGAATGTATAAGCTAGTGTCCTTTAAGTTGGAGTAGCAGAGAGAAAAAAACTTTCCTTTAGAATAACATTGAAGCATGTTCAAATGTTTGCCTCAATGAGGGACCTATATAATCCTAAAGTATGAGACAAGCTCAAGTCTTGCAGTAGGACCAAATGGAAGAGATAACATCAAGCAAGTACCCTTGTGTGATCTGATATACATATTCTTCCAGAAACAATATGACCTTGTCAACTTTTTGGCACATAAACATTGGTTTATACTTTCTCTGATGTTAAGGTATTAATTAGAAGCATTTAAGTCACCTATGACTTGTCCTTGGCCTGGAAGTAGCACTTTATCAGTTCTATAACCAGGGACAGCCAAATGAACATTACAAATACATTTGCATGTTAAAATGCCAGCAAGGGCTTTCTCATGGTAATGTTTTGGTTGTTAAAAGCCTAATGTCCTCAGGTCTAAAGGAACACAATGAGAACAGATTACAAAGGTAAATTTTCTGCTAGCTGAATATCTTCCAGATAGATATCTAAATGTATAACCCTGTCCAAATTACCTGGAATAACACAACCTCCTCTTTTTTTCTGGCTCATGCATCATAATATACCATTCACATCTTATTATCCTCTTCATTACTTTCCTTAGAATAGGACATGTGTAAGGGTGGACAATGATCAGTGAGACTGCCCTGAGCGGCTATAAAGTTTCAGATGAAGTCTCCTCCTTTCCTTTTATAAAGCAGGCAGACAGATGCAGCTGCTGTCCCACATTTCTCCATAGCTGAGCTGCCTGTCTGCCAAGCCAGTTAGTTAGAGAGTTTGAAAGCAACAGTAAACATGCTCATGTTGACAAAATGAATTTCTAAGCCAGAGTATATTCTACAACTGAGTAAAAAAAAAAATAAAAATAATATACTAAATCTGGGTATAGACTGGAGCTATTAAGCAGCACCTTTTGGAGAGTCTAGAGAGATAATTCTGCTCTCTCCCCCCACTATCTTGCCATGATTTGTTTCAGGTTCCTGAATGAAAATTATTTATTTCTCTGATGGAAGATGGTGGATGCTGCCCAGCCTTTCCCTTGTACAGCGCACCCATTGGGGCAGGTTCTTCCTCTCTTCCTCTTGACACCAAATTTGCTGCATTAGTTATTTATCAGTGAAACCATGTCTCTGTCACCAATGTAGGATACCTTCAAAATAAATTTAAGCAATCACGTTAACGTGGCATCACTAGGACTCTGTAATTACTGTGGTCTGCATGGGGACATTTTTTTGGTTGTCATTAGATGTCGGTTAAGCAGCGCTCCTGGCACTGAGTTGTAGCTGGCCAGTGTTTTTCCACTAGGCCCAATTTTCTTCCCATTTTGAATTGGAAAAGAAGCAGCCTGAAATTCCTCAGCCAAGTCAGCTTGTTCACTACATTATGACATTTAGGCTGTGTGGGTGGAGGGGGTTGAGAGTGGTACTGCCTTGCCATCCCTGTAAAACATTTTAGTCTCTCACAGAGCAACACAGCAGTGTCAGCGCAGTGCTCTCATTACTGTGGAAATATTACATGTAGCCATTAGTCTTCTCCCTTCAATTAGTGACAGCCAGTTAAGCTGTGCTCCCAGCCTGCTTTAGCTGTTGGCAGCACTGCCAAGTCAAACTTGTCTCCCATTTGGAAGGTAAACTGGGGAAACCTACTGTTCACCAGCCACGCTTTGTGGCTGGGAAAACAAAAGGGGCATAGACTCGTTTGAAAATATTATGCAATTAATTTACAGGTAAGCAAGTGGCACTGGAAAAAATTAAGGAGATGATCTTCATTATCCGCAGATCACACAGTGTTAATATGGCACAACTTCTTGAGTGCCACTTCACAGAGTTTCTCTTGTCTTATCTTATTCCTTTTTTTGGTTAGTTTGTTGGTTTTTTTCAGGAGCGTGGAAGGAGTTATATACAACAGGACAAGTTTGAATTAAGGAATGTTGTTATAATAGCTACTTTTTTTCAACTGGACATATGAGAGCAGATTTGAAAGGTCAGCTGTAAAAAACAGTTCTGTCTTCCACAGGTGAAATCCAATTCAAATTGTCAGAAAAGAGGATTCTCTAGCTTGACTGATAAAGGAAATGCAAAACTGAAGTTCCTCTGATAAAACCTGTTGGGCAAAATGCCTACCAAAATAAATGGGCACAGCTTAACTGATGTTAAGTGGAATCTCATTTATTGATAGAAAAGGAGATTTCAGTGTTATATCTGTACAAGAGATCCCCTAAACAGCTGGTGCTGAGATATGATCAGACAAGATCAAAGTTTCCCTATGTGTTAAATCAACATGAGATTTTAGATTTAAAGAACACTAAACTTTAGAGTGTTCAAAATAATGGCTCAGAACTGCATTTCTACTATCTTGAATACAGAATCAAAAAGCTTGAAGACAGATAACAGTGAACGCTTTTTGTAGTCTGTATACTTTGGCTCTGAAAACATGATTTTTATCTGTATTTGTGCTGTAATTATTTTGCTGTTTTGTTTTACCACATGAACCCAAAAGTTCATGGCTTTTAAACACCTGAGCATACATAAACTCCATCACTGTTTCCATTGTTCATTCTATCAAAAAATCCTGCATTCTTTTGATCAGTTCTCTCTAAATGAGCTACGCCTGTTAATCATAACTGGATTGCTGAAATTTATACAAGTTATTAAGGAACTACATTTTGTAACGGTTCAGTGAAAGAAATTACCTTTGAAAGATAACTTTACATAATAAAAATAAACTTTGAACCTGTCATTACATTTCTTTACAGCTTCAAAAACAATAATCCTAGTTTTCCAAGTCTGGCAATCCAGTTAACTTCTCTAACATGAAATATCATTTTCAAACAAGACTTCTTTAGGCTATCCTTTCATGTGAAAATACTGCATACAGTTTTTACTACTACAGATTGGGTAATCGAGCGCTTGGATTGAATAACAAGCAGGGATCAACATACTGCAAGTAGTCTACTAGCAAAACCCTTCTGCTAAATGACAGATGGCTATCAAGCTGTAAGGAGCCCACTATCAAGGCACTTAAAAAAAAAAAAAAAGAAAAGAAAAAAAAAAAAAGAAAAGAAAACTCAAACCCCTAACAAACAGAAAGAAAATGTATGAGCAAGTTCCATGTATTAACATATCCGTATCGGTCAGTCACCTGTGGGCATTTGACCTACTTCCATGATGTCCTCCTACAGTGATACAAGCTTTTCTTCTTCTCAGCAGGTAGTAATCTTCCAGGAAGAACTGCTGAGAACTGCAGGTATCCCTACTTGCTGATCTCCCAAATTGTTTTTGGTGATATGGGCATTTCTGCAGTGTATGTACCTTTTGCTCTCTCTTAATTTTCCATTTTCTCCTGACAATCCAAAAACAATATAGCACAGGAAGATTATAAGGTCTGAGAGAAAGGTCAATACGAGCTGCAGTGGCAAAGTCCTATGCACCTTCAATATGCAGAATGTTCAGCATTATTTTTGCACATTTTATAATCATATAATAGAGGTCATTAGTAGCTTGTTAGAAGAAGAACCCTTTGGGGTATCATGTTTGACTTATGTTAGCTTACTGTTCCTTCACATTGTGTATCTCCCACTGAACTCCTACCTGTGAAAAGTCAAGAAATCCACATTACCACAAAGCTCAGGGATTCTGTTGCCTACTTCCACTTACAAGGTGCATTAATTTAAGCCTTATATAAGTAGATGTTCCCAGCTGCTGATGTGCAAGTCCATTCATTTTCTGAGGTATTGGTGCATACAAAAGAATTACCCTATCTGTTTAAAACCAAAATAAACAGGTTTTATATTCGCAGTCCAATATAGACCACGCAAAAAATCAGAGTGAGCAAATGAAAATGTCTCTCTCAAAGAAACTTCCTATGCCCTTCTCCCTCTCCCTTTTCTCAAATTTCTAACAGAAAGCAGAAGGGAAAGTCCTTCTGAATTCATAACTCAGGTAACAAATAACAAAGATAACAAAGTCTTTATAAAATAACCCAGTTGCTTCTAATTGTATTTGTAGAGCAGTATGTTAAGAAGACAAGAAAACCCATTATCTGTCATGATAACTATTTCATATTGCACCACTGTAGGTCAAAAATAAAAGAACAGTATATGTTTCAACCTCAAATACTCTTTGGGACTGATTAATACAATTATACACAGTTCTATTTGCACTGCAACAAATTTCCATCTAAAGGCAAAATGAAGTTTACAATTGCCCTAGGCTCTGCACAAATTACCACTTCATTGAATATTAATGAATTACTCTTTGTGACCAATTGCTATGCAAATAATACTTGTGTCAGAATTTATAATTTCATTTATTTCAAGATAAAATACATGAATATTAACAATAAAAAACCTTTCACAATGAAGTGAGTAAATCAATTAAGACACATGCCACAGTATTACTAAATTAATGGTTTTGCTGCTGATTTTGCACAACTAGGTAAAACTATTCTTTCATACTAATTTCCAATGATTAAGAAAATTCAGTAGTATCTTAGAATTTTATGTCTATAAACTGGACTTGGATTTAGTTTGGAAACAACCATAATTCATATCAGTTGCATCATACACCATTCTAACTTATCAGTTAAAAGCAAACAAATACTGAACATTTTTGTTGACTTCATCATACATTTTATACCACCAAGTCTAACACCATGTAACAGTAGGTGGAAGCCACATCATTGCTTGCATCCTTTTTCCTGCAACGATGAGATTTTTTAAATTGCTTATGTGATGTTTGTAGAAGTAGCTTGCAGGACCAAAAGCTGAATGTCTTTGTCTTTCTAATGCAGCCTTGGGAGAAAAGAAACTGCTGCAAAATTATCACAGTACTGAATAACCAGTATTGGTTCTACAAAAGTTATATCAGTTCTCTTTGCTTGAATTGCAAGGTTGTTTCAATGTGCTCCTAAAATACAGTATGTCGAATAATAGAGACATCATTTTTCATAATACTACTTTAAATATAGTTTATGAAAGGTGGGGGAAAATATGTCTCAGGTTTCTCTGGGAGGAAACTTGGATTAAATACTTGTGTTTTGCCAAGTCCATGGGAGGTAAAGAGAGAAAAATATTTTTTTTCTAGGTTTGTTTTTGCAAGAATAAGCCATACTAGAGGCAATGATAAGAAAAAGTAAATAGCTAAGAAGTCAGAGAAGGAACTAAAATATTAGTAGCAATAATACAAATTCCATAGATTTTTTTTTTTTTTTTAATTCACCCTGTATTGTGGAGACTATGCTAACAGAGAACTCTTTAATTTAAGAAGATAGTCATAAAGTACAGAAGCTTTTACTAATCTCACGGCATACTGATGGTTTTGAAGTTATTAAAGTGAATTATATAGTTTTACAAATGGGATCAATTCTGAGTACACAGTACAGTCAGGAGTGAATTTCACTACTACAAAACAAATGGATAGAATTAATTATGGTGTCAACCACTCTAGGAAAGGGCACCATGCCAGCAGAAGACTGAACAAGGATGTTTTGTTTTCTCCCTTTTGCCATAATGGCAATTGTTTCCTTGTGCTCTGTTTCTCCTCTCACTTTCAAACAGATGTGTGATCCCCAGCACAAGAAATAATTTTGAAAGCCACCAAATTCAGAAAATGTAATATATATTACTATCACATTGCACTGTTGCTGCTGCAGTGGTGAGCTACTGTGAAACACCTACCACACAAAATTACATTCACGAGCTATATTAACCAAGTATCCTTGTCCGAAACAAATTTATGATAACTATCACTCTAATTTCACACCACTGCAATTTCATAATATTCTGAAATAGGAAAGCTTCATCTCCCAACTCTACAGAGTCAATGCTGAGCTATTAGCCATGCATTAGAGGAGGGACTGGAAGTCCCACCAGCAACTTAATGCAGCCACTGTAGCCAGAGCCATGGACTCAATGAAGCAATACTTTTCCTTTTGCTGTCAATCTTCAGTACCAGAGCAGCAGGGTTTTATTTTATCTTTCCTTTTTTCCCATTTCACAAGGGTATTTAAAATTTGATCACAACAATGGTTCAGTTCATATGCATATTACAAACTGCTTTGGGGACTGCTCAGTGCAAAATGGGCGGATAATGTTACAGATTAACTTGACTCTGGAGTGTGAACTGTCAGCTATATCCTTTAGCTGGGGAAAAGATTTTAAACACTACCTGGAAAATTGTGAGGCCTAATCTTTCTGCTGTGCTGGCTTGCAGTATAATCCGAATAATGTGAATGTGCTTTCCATCTGACTGAGGCAGGCATGCTGTTAAGTGATTTGAGCAATTTGCCTGGTATAATAACCAGTTTTCTCTGTCTCACTGGATGCCAGGAACTTCCTGAAAATCTTTGCCTATGGCTTGACACAGACTGCTGAGTAGCCACAAAACTGTTTGATAAAAGCACCAGTTTTGTCCAGTATAAATCAATAGAATCCTGCTGCAATAGCTGTATTTGACTACAGCGCTCAGCTGTTATCAAGTAGGGGACCTGTTCTGACTATTTTAACTTCAGAGTACGTATCTTTTTCCCAGCTGGTCTTCAACGCAGCAGGGATGGCTGTGGTGTGTGCTCAGTGTTTTAGCCAAAGAACGTTCAACATCCACAGCACTCCACTGGCCTCCAGAAAAAGATTAACTGAAAATGCATTTCAATGCAGATATCAAATTGTTTGTACAGAGCGTGATTCCTCAAACATGAGCTCTTAAATCTGAACTGGAAAGATTTTCCAGTAATTTCTCCTGTCTTTCCTACCTGACACTACTCTGTTTTTCTAGGACAACCTACCTCAAAAAGCCACATCTCATACAAGTAATTATACGCATTCCTGAACTTAGTTGAAAGAATTTATAGGCAATGAAAAGAAGCTGGAAAACACTAATGCTAAAAATGCTATTGTCATCACCTCCTCTGTACTTTTACTCATGAAAACAGTTTTTAGGTAACAAGAAAGATATGTTTTACGAATAGACTCGAGACACAGTAAGAACAATCAACTTTGTTCTCCCTAAATTTGGAATTACTTCTGAAGAAAAATAATATGTCTTTTCTAAATTTCTGTGCCACTAAAGCTAGAAAAATGCCATAAGTTAATTTTTTTCTTATTCTGTTATTATTATTTCTTGTGTTTTTCCACTTTTCACTTTATACCTTGCAGACCATGGACAGTTGCCCAAAACATGTGTGATCCCAAAAAATTGGTCTAAGAAAAGGACAAAGCCTCTGGTGATGGAAAGAATTTATTTTTCCTTGAAAGTTCATGCAAATCATGGGGCTGATAATCTTTCATGAATTCTTGGTTCCACTGACGTTGGTGACAGAATTTTTGACCTTTACTTCAATGAAGGCAGTTCTCCAATATGTGACAGACCTCTATAACACAAGGATATTTATATTTCCCTATGGTATAAATATGCTGTAGGAATAATTCTAAATATTTTTGAGTTTACTTGGCTATGAAACTGTAAGTGTCATATAGATTGCTGGTGAAGCAGATAGTTCTTTGATGTTCCCCATGCCATTTGGCATATTGGGAGGGCAAATATCCCTTTTCTTCCCAATTACCCTTTGGAATATTATGAAAAAACACATATGATTTCAAGCCCTGACTGTCACAGTTATTTTCCAAAATTTTCCAGTATTTTTCCATATGGGCATCTCAGTGTTAAAATGAAATTAATTTTGAGTCTAAGCTTTTATTTTACCTATCTGCAAAATGATGTTCAAAGATGTTAAATCATCTGTAGCCTGAAATAGTGAAAAAGAACAGCAGAAAAATCCTCCAAGGGTTTCTGTCACTTAGTTGGGTGTTAAAAACAACCCTTAAGAATGTATCTTGGATTGGGCTGCCCCTAACAAGTAATGCTGTAAGTAAAGGATATTTCCTTACAATGAGCATCAGAATATTATAAACCAGGAGGTGGCTGGCAATTCAAGCATCATTGTATATTGAACAGGCTTTGCTTTGGACACAAAACATTCAGAGAAACCTTGAACACTTTTCTAAAACACCTCTAGCTTTTCTAACCTGATCTTCAGCTGACTTCCAAATTTCAATTTGCATAATTTGAAACCAACAATTCAATTGTTTGTTCTGAATCAGAATGTACAGCACTGTTAGCTGCTCACTTTGACCTGAGTTCCCTTGACAGCGCTCACAAGTTATCCACCCTATCCTAACAAAAAAGTGAAAAGATAAAACTCTATATCTGCCATATCAGAATAAAGAATAACAAAGGAAGGAAAGAAGGAAAGGGAAAGGGAAATGAGAAAGAAAGGCTGCATGTGCCCAATGCTAAACCGTAGGGGAAAAAAAAAAAAAAAAAGCGCTTGAATATCTGTGTGAGATATGACATACTAATATAGCCAAACACAGTAACAGCCAAAGGGGATCTGCTGCTTAGCTGCCTCGAGTAATTTTAAGTAAAGTTGTCTCCTAAGCACACACAGTTATCTTATGCACACAATTTGTATAAGATTTTCCAAAATGCTACAGGAGATTCAGCATGTTCAATACCACAAGGTGCTTCCTGTTAGCAACTGTTTCCCCATTTCTTCCAATGACAACGCTTTCCAAGTCTCTCCCTCAATTTTTCAAGTAAATTATCTGTGGGAAATTTAAATTTACTCCTTTAGATGAATAGATATAAAGAAAAAATACAGAAAAAAAAAAAAGTGTTAACACAGTCTTAATAGACATATTCAGAATAGCTTTGTGATTGTCAAAATTCCTCCTGCTTGTACTTTTGTTT